>NW_007734347.1:80727-106124 GCF_000696425.1 Galeopterus variegatus | reverse complement strand
TTTTTTTTTTTTTTTTTTTTTTTTTTTTGTTAGCCTGGATTATGTGCTCACCTATGTGAGGAGGTTGGTAGGGTCAACTCTACCAGAAACAGATGGTATAAGAAAGGAGCATTTCTCTCAAATGAAGTGATGTTGAATAAAGAACAAAATGTTAGATACCCACTATATATTTTACTCCTTAAAACCAATTTAATGTAGGATATATAGAAGGCAATGAATAAATATCAGCTAAATAGTTGAATAAATAAATTAATGCATTTCTGTTTCTATAAAAGATTGTTTTTTGTAATATCAAACATACACTAAGCTGTAAAAAAGGCATGTCTTGGAAGAAAAGTGAACCATACCGTAAAAAAGTTTGAGCATTTCGATCTATGTAGAAATCTTAGTTTTGTTTCACATAAGTGCCTTATAATAGGATATGGATATTAAACTCATTTTACCCAACTATGGCTTTCTTAATCTTTTCTTACATTTAATTGAAGGGTTTGAACTTGAAAAATTTGCCTGGAAGCATGATTTGTATTTTAAAAGAAACATGTACCAGATTTGTTGTGTTGGGTTATAGTTTAATTAAAATTTTTTTTTTTAATTGTAAAATGAAAAAAGGATAAGCACAATCCGACAAACAGTATTTCTCCATATTTGGTTTACCTTAAATTTATTGCAGGATATTTTTCACTTCCTTAAATGGTCAGTCATTTCAAATATTATTACATAAAATTAATGGCATAAACATGAAAATTACCATATGCATCAAATTGTTTCATTTGGTTTTACATGTGCTCATCTGATAAGTTTGCGTTTTTTGATTATACAAAGCATTTTACAAGCACTAACATCACTAGCAATAAACTCTTAACTCAAGTTATCAAAGAGTGGCCTAATTTCAAAATAAAAATTACAATTGCATTTGTCAGTTTTTTGAGATTGTATCAGGAAAGATATAGTTTTAATGAGTTTCCCATGCCTCGGGCTACTTTCAGCATCTGTTAAATAGACACAATGTATTTGGCTGCTGAAAAAGTATAGCACTGGCTTAAGGGGCAAACAGTGGGTCTTTTATACTTAGAGATCTCGGCTCCAAAATTTTGGCTAAAGGCACTAGGCAGTATTGCTAATAAATCCATCCTTTTTAAGGATACTGAACTTGGCAACAAATTTGTAGCAATTTTTGCCCTTACCCCCTGCCCCTGGCTAATTATCAATCACCTAATTTGTTTTCACTAAACATCATTCACAGAGTTTTATTTCTTTTTTTTTTCTTTTTTTTCCCCTTTTTGTCTTTTTTACTGACCGGTAACGGGATCGCAGCCCTCGGTGTCACGCCTGTACCGGGGACCGGCAACAGGATCACAACCCTCAGTGTTGCGCCCGCACCGCACTCAGCCAGTGAGCGGGAAGTGGTCTCCACATGGGATCCGAACCCTCAGCGGGAGTGCCGCCACACTCCCAAGCGGCGGACTCTCCAGTGCGCCACCGGACTGGCCCTACAGAGTTTTATTTCTAACTGACAACACGTTTTCCTCAGGATTGCAACCCTCAGTGTTGCGCCCGCACCGCACTCAGCCAGTGAGCGGGAACTGGTCTCCACATGGGATCCGAACCCTCAGCGGGAGTGCCGCCACACTCCCAAGCGGCGGACTCTCCAGTGCGCCACCGGACCGGCCCTACAGAGTTTTATTTCTAACTGACAACACGTTTTCCTACTAGAGTGGAATCTATGTATGAGTATTTGCAGCAATATATACAGAGAACTCTGTTGGGTATATGAGAGTATGCAAAAATTTCTTTAGAAATTGGGTAGTGGCTGATGAGAATTACAAATGTAAATGCAAGAGACTATACAGATCATGATCTCAATATAGTACAGGAAATAAAATCACAGAATCCAGATGCTGTTTAGTACTATAATATTGCTCAGTGAAACTGGCTTTTTTTTTTTTTTTTTTTTAAGATGACCAGTAAGGGGATCTTAACCCTTAACTTGGTGTTGTCAGCATCATGCTCACCCAGTGAGCTAACCGGCCATTCCTCTATGGGATCCGAACCCGGGGCCTTGGTGTTATCAGCACCACACTCTCCCGAGTGAGCCACAGGCCGGCACTGAAACTAGCTTTTTAGCGCAGTCTTCTGTTTTCATTTCCTGCCACATCTCCACATCACAAACGAGCAAAATTATTGCTTTCAATTTGAAGAACCAAGCTGACTACTTTCAAAGGTAAAAAGATGTGTTAATGTCTATTGTTCATATATATATATATAATAAAGATACATATAGATCCCCTGGTGGATTAAAACTAGGTTGGAAGTTCATAATTGTCAACAATCTTATAAAAGTTTTCAAACTAAACCAGTGCAGAGTAAATCAACTCAAAATTTATTCCAGAGCTAAATCCTATGTATTTATGTTTTGCTGCCGATTGACATTATTATCTAGGTATAGACTTTGTATGTTACTTATTAACTAACTAAATTTATTTATAATATAATTAGCCTAAGATTTAGTAGCATTAGGATTTTTCCTCCAATTTTAAAATATGCAGACATTAAAAAATTCTTTTTTAAAACATGTCCTCCCATTCCCACCCTAGGAACGGGGAGGGAAAACTTCTGGCCCAGAAATAAATATTCTAACGTAATTTTGTTATTTTGTTGGTATGATATGATGAATATAAAAACATTTCTCAATGGCAGATAAATTACCCTAATTTTAAGAAATGGTTTAAATATAATAAGAAAACCAATGTGGGACCATTTCTCAAGAGGATAAGATTTGTAAACCTGGACCAATGTGTTGACTCTGAGATAAAAGAAATGTGACACACTGAAACAAGCTGATGAACAGAGAAAAATAGGATCAGCTTTTATAATACTATGACTGGGTTCTTTGTATTTCTCTTCCCTTCTGAAATAATAAGAGTCTAGTCAATTCACGTAGTTATCAATCTTATGTTCTTATGAATAGAAAGATTAATATGTATCTTTTAGAGTAACAAGATTATCTTTGTCAGATTAAGTAGTGCATCATTTGAAAAAATGAAAACATTTTATGGAGTAGCTAGACGGTACTTCACCTGAAAACAAATATACATAGTTTCCTGATTTGGATGTGAGTGGAAGTTAAATAAATGTTCATAGTTTTAAAAAGTGGTTCCAGGTGAAGATATAATGAATGAAAGTCATCTGTTTATAACATATTCTTGGTTGTAAGCTTGGAAAGTAAGTTATCTCTACACTGAGATCACATACTTTAAGAAGTGCTGTTTCAAGGTGTTACCTTAATGCAATAATGTTATTTTTCTATGAATCTAACATACAATTGTGTATTAGCTTATGCTAGGAGAATTGGGCAAATTAGTTATTTATTGAGAGGTGAATGGTAAATATAGATGCTTAAAAAGTTTTCATTAACACAAACAACAACAACAACAAAAAAAAAAAACCCCAGAAACTTACTAAATTGTCAAATTAAATTCATGTTAATTACTATGTTTTGATCAACTACTGTATACCAATACAATGAGAGACAATGGGAATATAAATACATGTTGTGTCTCTCATTCTCAGGGTATTCCAGCCAGGTAGAAACAAGGGGAAATCAGCAAACCTTTGAAACCCTATGTGATAAACACAAAAGGAAAACTTAAATCCTATTACAGAGGTACTAAGTAGGAGCAATGATTCTGTGTCCTCAGGGAAGGCATCACAGAGTTCGAATAGTGTACATGAAAGTTTTAAACGATAAGCAGAATCTACTGAGGCAGAAAGTTGCCATGGTATAAGCATGGAAAGCAGCATGAATAAAGATTTAGAAGCATGAAAAAGCATGGTTTGTTTTGAGGAAGCTGTAAGTGGTTCTGTACTGTTGCATCAAAAAGGTGAGTAGTCCTTGGAAAGGGGAGGTGGATGATTTGAGAAAAGCAAGATGTATAGGCAGCACATGAGAGGTAAAGGTTGAGGCTCGAGTTATAAAAGGCCATGTAGTCACTGGCAGGAAGAGAAGATGTTGGAGGGCTTTAAACACAAAGAGATATCATTAGATGTCTATTCCAGAAACGCCATGTTCATGTCAACATAGATTTAGTTATAAGTGCATATTCTTATGTAATTTTAAGACATAGTTACCACACAATCAAAATCATAGAACGCTCAAAATATGATACTGATTGAGCTAAATTTTAGTGAATATTGGCTCTTTAGTTGCACAGGGAAGAAATTTTCATGCTATTTTTTTCTATGGGATTTTTGCTTACATTTGGCTGCATAGAGAAATTAGCATATTGTACTCTAATTGTGCTTTTATCTCTGCTTCTCCCAGTATAATTTCTCTCTCTCTCTCTCTCTTTGAGTAAGGAACATGTCTTTTATTTGCACCCTGTTCTACAAAATATTGTCTGAAACACAAATTTCAATAGCTGTTCAACAAATTAATGAATCAATGGATCAGTCAGTGTTCTAGTCACCTGTCAGTATGTAGCAGTTGAATCAAACATCTTCCTATTTCTGAAAAACATGCTCAGAAATCAATCTGGTAGGGCCGGCCCGTGGCTCACTCGGGAGAGTGCGGTGCTGATAACACCAAGGCCCTGGGTTCGGATCCCATATAGGGATGTCTGGTTCGCTCACTGGCTGAGCGTGGTTCTGACAACACCAAGCCAAGGGTTAAGATCCCCTTACCGGTCATCTTTTTAAAAAAAAAAATAAAAAAAAAGAAATCAATCTGGTAGTGATTCTTTATTCAGTGTTGTTGTTTTGTCATTGATTCTATATCATCGCCTTAAATTTACAGGTAACAAAGAACCAACGTTTGTGGATTTTAAAATATTTTTTTTGAAAACAAATGAGATTAGATATAAAATTATTCACCTTACTAGCATTCTGATATCCCCCTTTTTTGGGGTGGGGGTATAGAAGAGAAAGAAGTAAAGCTGCAGTTAACATAGAGATGAATTTCACATAATTCTGTTTATATGCTTAAGTATTTATCAATGGCATATGTATGTCCTGGCAGGAAAAAAAAACCTGCCAGCACCAATGAAGAGGAAATGGAAACAAAACAGGTGTGCAGATTTCTGTTTTCATCAAAGGGAAGAAGCTATCCAGTCTGTTCCTTCCAGAAACCTATGTAAGGTGACCCTCTCTGAAAGTGGCCCAAAGCCCGGGCTTTGATCTGCCAGTTGAAAGATCAGACTAATAATTTACCTAATGTAGGATTCCTTTTTAAATAGCAAATAACAAAATAATTAGACTTTAACTTTGAATTTAATAATTGATCAATAATAAAGAAAAGCTCATTGATAATTTTTTCTATTATTAGTTTTTGTTCCTTCTTCATACATTGGTAGTGGTGTTTTGGTCTTTCTAGAAAAATCCTATGATTGGAAATGAAAGGATAATAAAAATAAACAAAAATTAATTTTAGTAAAGATTTACCTTTTTAGAAGAAATGATCTCTAGTATTTCCTAGTTGTTCATATAGTCATTTGTTCATTTACCCGTACACTTTTAAGTGCCCTCCATGAATCCTGTATCATTCCACCGACTTGGGATATATCAGCAAGCAATACAAAGACCCTTAGTCTCATGAAATTAAAATGAAAAAGTAAACAATATGCATAATAAATAGCTAAATAATTATAGTTTATTAGAATGCAATATGTGCCATAAAAAAATAGTAACTAGAATAAAAGGAGAATTGAGAGTCACAAGGATGAGTTTATACACTTTGGCATGCAATTTAAAAGAGGATAGCATGGATACTTGAGTAGAATTGAAGAAGTTTAGGACCTTTGACTTTGGAACAAGTGTGTTCCAGGCAGAGGGAATGACCTTTGCAAAGGCCTTACTAAGGGTGCAACATGCCTGGGGTGTTTAAAACAGAAAAGAAGCCAATGTGGCAGAAGCTGGGTGAGCACAGGAGATGAACAAGGGAGAATTGCGTATAAGTCTATGCACTATGTTAAAAGATGGAGGCGGGATTATGGAAGACCTCATAGGTCATTTGATGAAATTTGATTTTACTCTGAATAAAATGGGGTGCCATTGCAGCTTTTTAAGTATGAAAGTGACAGGATATGACTTCCATTTTCAAAGTATTATTTTGGCTGCTACTACCAACAAAGTGTAAACAGACAAGGGCAGAATCAGGTCAACCAATTAGGCTATTAGAATAATACAAATGAGAGGTAGATGGTGGTTCACACAAGAGTAGTGGAAGAAGAGGGTATGAGAAGTAGTTGTTTCTTGATGTATTTTGAAGGTTTATCAATATTTTAATTTGATTTAAATTGATTAATTTGTTCTTATAAGAATTTAAGTAAAAATTTTAGTTCTGGAATGGCCATACAATGCTAAAACATTTACTCAAAATGTAGCTTTTATTGTTCCTTTCAAGTATATTTGTATTGTTTTCCATATGGATGGTGAGTTGCTTGAAAACAGGGTGCATATTTTATGTATCACTTTGCCTTAAATGTATAAGGTACTCTGTAAATATTCTTAGATTAGGGTTTCTTAAATTAAATGATTTGAGAAAGCTATCTGAAAATTTTCAGTTCTGTTTTACTGTATTGTTTATTGAGGCTTCCATGATTAAAAAAAAATTATTATGTAAAATCTCAGGGTATGTTTTAGGATATTAGGTATTCATCATTAGTTTAATAAATAGTGTGATTACAAAGTTTAATTCACTTAGTCCTTTCATCAGTTATAATATTTTTATCACAAAAGAACATAACAGTCTTTGTATTTCCTTTTTTTTTTTTTTTTTTTTTTTTTTTTTTGGTGGCTGGCCAGTTCAGGGATCAAACACCTGATCTTGGGGTTATAAGGCTATCCTCTAACCAACTGAGCTAACCAGTAGCCAGCCCTAACAGTCTTTCTATTCTTGATAAAAAAAATATATATATATATATATGTGATAAAGAAACACCGGTAGTGAAAGAGAAAAGGTGAGAAAAGAAGCAAAGTGATTAGTTTAATTCTAAATTATGCCCAGGAAGATGTGAATTTAAGCCAATAGGATATTCTTGAGAACAATTAACACATTATGCTTGGATATAGTTCTTTTCATAAAGGTACACAAATTAGTGCAATAAATATAATTACTTTTGGTCTTATGGTTTTTAAAGTTTATGTTGATTTTAGCATGAAATAGACCTGTATAAATTTAAGCTATGTAGTAAGACAAAACAAATAATATCTCTCCCAAATCTCACAGAAAATTGAAAATATGGACCTGGTTTTTACCTTCTAAAGATGGCAATATGTATTTTAATTTTGATCTGGTAGAATATATATTGTCCTAAAGTAAAAAATATTAGACACAAATTGTGATTTGAATTTATAAAGTGCAAATTCATTTAATTACTTTATCCTACTTTTGCTTTTTTGTGATTTTGATCTAAAGTCTATAATATTAGTGAAGTAACTAATCCAAGAAATTGGTGAACATTTCTAGTCAATAGAGAAGCAAGTATCTTGCCTGAATTATTGGGATAACTGCACATTGCCTGTATAGGTTCAGCCTATATGTACCTTTAAATTGATATTTAAATTTCAATATACTTGAAACTAGAGTTTTTCTAGTTAAAAAAAAAAAGCACAACATTATAACATTAGTAACTATAAATGATAGACGGAGATATTTAGGGCATTGGACAAAATGATATGTGATAAGTTTTTATAGAACTTCATGTAACACAAGGAGTTCAGTTTAAAAATAACTTGAAGCATCTGTTCTTTCAAAATCAGTTTATTGGATAATTTTATAATTTTTCTTCTAAAAAATCACCTTTAATAGACTCCACAGAACGAAAAATGGAAATCACAAGACTACTTCAGATGCATCCTTGAGGGTTTTCTTGGTTTGGTCTGTTTTGGTTTTGCCTTTCAACAATTTGAAAGCTAAAAAAAGAAAGAAAAAGAAAATTGTCTGAGAAACATTTTTTGTAAGGAAAGATATTTTAATCTTTGACTATTTTACTATCAAGTGCAAAATAATTCAACTGAAATTACATGGAGATGTTTTAAAACTCTTAACTCTCAGAAATAAAGGATATAAGGATTTCGAAATAAAATCTGAAACACCCATTGATTCCGATTTATATTTTAGTGTTAAGTGCACATCTACATTTGGTAACAGGCCGATTGATTAAGTTTAGATGATCCTCATTTATAATGATACTGTTACTTGGGAATAGATCAATTTGGTTGCAAGATATCCACCTTTGTCAGGTAACCTCTTATAAGTTCCCATCTTAACTGAGAATGAAAAATTATCATCAAGGAAACCCTCAGAAACCCAAAACTCAGGTTTGTACTTCTCTAATTGCATGGAACATCTTTCATGCATGCAGATATTTTTACATCTAAGACAGCCTGCAGTTCTGCTTGCCAACCTGAAACTTGCTTCACAAATTTTTCAGCAGCTGGTACAATAATAAGCCAGTTTTTATGTAAATCAGAGATCTTCCTAATCAATTTTTAACTAAGAAATTAAAATTTTTAAAAATTTTGATTAAATTATGTTTAAAAGAGATAAAATACTTTCTTAAATCCATTTATTGAGCTAGATTCCCATTATCTTAAGCCTCTAATTTTAAGAAATATTTCTATGAAGCCAAAGAAAGATTTTTTTTTTCTTTTTTAAAGATGACCAGTAAGGGGATCTTAACCCTTGTCTTGCTGTTGTCAGCACCACGCTCAGCCAGTGAGCGAACCAGCCATCCCTATGTGGGATCTGAACCCGTGGCCTTGGTGTTATCAGCACCACACTCTCCCGAGTGAGCCACAGGCCGGCCCCCAAAGAAAGATTTTTGATAGACCTATAGTATTTAAAGTTTTGCTATGGTTATTTATTTATTTTTTTTGAAAGGCTCATTTTATTTTTTTAAGTTAATATTCTCATAAAATGATAAATTTTTACTTATTCAAATATAGTAAGGCTGGTATATTTTTGCACTATCACTTTATTTATCTATTTATATTCCCTTTGGCAGCTGGCCAGTACTGGAAACCAAACCCATGACCTTGGTGTCACAAGGCTGTGCTCTAATCACGTGAGTAACCAGCCAGCACCTATGCGCTGTCACTTTAAATGCAATATGTTCACATCAGTCATTTCTTTAGAAAGACAAAGCAGCATAAAATAAAAATGGTTCTTTTGATGCTAAAGTTATCTATTCCGTTTAAGTGCCTGAGTCAACCTTTTTCAAGCCACAGACTAAGTGTGATAGTTTGCATCCTTGAGGGTTTTCTTGGTTTGGTCTGTTTTGGTTTTGCCTTTCAACAATTTGAAAGCTAAAAAAAGAAAGAAAAAGAAAATTGTCTGAGAAACATTTTTTGTAAGGAAAGATATTTTAATCTTTGACTATTTTACTATCAAGTGCAAAATAATTCAACTGAAATTACATGGAGATGTTTTAAAACTCTTAACTCTCAGAAATAAAGGATATAAGGATTTCGAAATAAAATCTGAAACACCCATTGATTCCGATTTATATTTTAGTGTTAAGTGCACATCTACATTTGGTAACAGGCCGATTGATTAAGTTTAGATGATCCTCATTTATAATGATACTGTTACTTGGGAATAGATCAATTTGGTTGCAAGATATCCACCTTTGTCAGGTAACCTCTTATAAGTTCCCATCTTAACTGAGAATGAAAAATTATCATCAAGGAAACCCTCAGAAACCCAAAACTCAGGTTTGTACTTCTCTAATTGCATGGAACATCTTTCATGCATGCAGATATTTTTACATCTAAGACAGCCTGCAGTTCTGCTTGCCAACCTGAAACTTGCTTCACAAATTTTTCAGCAGCTGGTACAATAATAAGCCAGTTTTTATGTAAATCAGAGATCTTCCTAATCAATTTTTAACTAAGAAATTAAAATTTTTAAAAATTTTGATTAAATTATGTTTAAAAGAGATAAAATACTTTCTTAAATCCATTTATTGAGCTAGATTCCCATTATCTTAAGCCTCTAATTTTAAGAAATATTTCTATGAAGCCAAAGAAAGATTTTTTTTTTCTTTTTTAAAGATGACCAGTAAGGGGATCTTAACCCTTGTCTTGCTGTTGTCAGCACCACGCTCAGCCAGTGAGCGAACCAGCCATCCCTATGTGGGATCTGAACCCGTGGCCTTGGTGTTATCAGCACCACACTCTCCCGAGTGAGCCACAGGCCGGCCCCCAAAGAAAGATTTTTGATAGACCTATAGTATTTAAAGTTTTGCTATGGTTATTTATTTATTTTTTTTGAAAGGCTCATTTTATTTTTTTAAGTTAATATTCTCATAAAATGATAAATTTTTACTTATTCAAATATAGTAAGGCTGGTATATTTTTGCACTATCACTTTATTTATCTATTTATATTCCCTTTGGCAGCTGGCCAGTACTGGAAACCAAACCCATGACCTTGGTGTCACAAGGCTGTGCTCTAATCACGTGAGTAACCAGCCAGCACCTATGCGCTGTCACTTTAAATGCAATATGTTCACATCAGTCATTTCTTTAGAAAGACAAAGCAGCATAAAATAAAAATGGTTCTTTTGATGCTAAAGTTATCTATTCCGTTTAAGTGCCTGAGTCAACCTTTTTCAAGCCACAGACTAAGTGTGATAGTTATTACTGATGAGTTTTTGTACTATGACTGTATTTATGTGTATATGAAGCTACTCTCCCAATTTGATGAATTGGGGTATAGTAGTGTACTCAGTGATGAAGAGGAAAATGTATTCAACCTTTACCACAAAACAGTGAATAAAGTTTATTGGTATATATATATTTTTTATCTTAACAGTGTACATTTTTCTCTAAAATAAAATTGGCCATATCTTGGAATTCAGCTACTTCCACAGTAATCAGCGATAACTTTAAATTTAAAAATTCAAAGATTGAACAAAACCTACCCTGTGATTCAATATTACAGACATTTCAACTGTTTACTGAGCATATTGTAAAACACCAGTATTTTAAGTTAAAATATGTAGGAAGAATTCATTCTTAATGAAATATAAACAATTATGTGAATCCTTAATATTGAAAGATGAAGTGTTTAAAAAGAGCATGAATTTGGCTGATTTTTTGGTAGGTAATATTTTTAAAAATCTGTACTTAACTTTGTAGTCCTGAATATGGTAATAATATATAGCTTGTTGCAGGGTATATTAGAGTGGAAAACCAAAACAAGTAATTGTTTTATTATTGACACTATCATTTGTTTTTTCTTCTGTTCCCAGATTTAAGGTCTACTTCCTGTTCAAATGTTCCTTTCTCATCCCTCTGAAATCTGGCGTATAGACAAGTGCCTAGCACAAGCTAGATTCTCCATGCACATGTACTTAACAGTGAAATGAGATTGAGAGTAGTTTTCTTCCTTGTTGTACTAATAAATGCATTCTTAAAGATAATTATGGCTACCCTGTTGACTGATCACTCCTTTAATTTCTATAACACTGCACTTAACCTGTTACTCTTTTATTCTCTATATTTTTTTTCTCTTAATACTACCGCAACCAAATGGAACCCCTAATAGAAGCAAATAGCCATCAGAATGGAATTATTCAAGTTTCTCTTATTTTTACTTTGTTCTTTCCCTTCTGAGCTTACCTCCTCTCAGAATTCTTCCTTCCTTCTTCATTTTTTAGTTCATTTCTTTCTTTCTTCAATAACATATTTCTTATGATATCAAAGCATGCACACTGCTTGTGTATTTGTGTTCTTTAACTCTTGATACAAATCTCTGTGCCTCTAAACAATGTAGGTCTGACACTTGATCTAGTGTCACATCTAGTGTCTTGATCTGTTGCTCTCATTGACTGTCTAATGGATGGCCCAGTTTTGATATCAAATATATTACTTGTAAGAAGGTAGCACAGTGTAGATGGAAACATATTTTTGTTTTGGGTTTTTTTTTTTTTTTTCTAATTCTAATTTTAACTAGCCATGTGACTATAAGCAAATTTCTAACTTTGCTAGCCTGCAGAGTTCTCTTCCAATAAAATGTAGAATTGTTGTATATATATATGTATGTATATGTATAACTGCTAAGCTTCCTTCCATCTTTCAGTTCAGGCTTTCTGATCTATGCTTAAATGCTTTTACTTCAAAATTGTTCCCTATTTGATAGTTTTGTTTCTGTTATTGATGTCCAGTTACTTCACTTTCTACCTTAAATATTTAAAATTTTCACAACTCTTTCTTCATCTCCACACTCCCCTTTTAATTATGACAGTGAAAATTAAGCTGAGTTTTAGAGAACAAACAGCATTTCACCAGCCGGGGAAGGAAATAGGGCAAAACCTTATGCAACGTCAAGAAAAAGCAAAACACATGGGAAATATTTTCTTACATTTAATCCTTTGTATTTGACATTATGTATGCATAGTAGGTATGCATTTGTATAACTATTTTGGTTTGTTTTTATGTAGTGGGAATTTCACTATTTTCCAGTATGGATTCAGATCTTTCTAACAAAGTGGAATCTCAGCATTGAACAAGCAAAGTGAAATAAATTCACATATATATATATATGTGAATTTATTTCACTTTGCTTGTTCAATGCTGAGATTCCACTTTGTTAGAAAGATCTGAATCCATACTGGAAAATAGTGAAATTCCCACTACATAAAAACAAACCAAAATAGTTATACAAATGCATACCTACTATGCATACATAATGTCAAATACAAAGGATTAAATGTAAGAAAATATTTCCCATGTGTTTTGCTTTTTCTTGACGTTGCATAAGGTTTTGCCCTATTTCCTTCCCCGGCTGGTGAAATGCTGTTTGTTCTCTAAAACTCAGCTTAATTTTCACTGTCATAATTAAAAGGGGAGTGTGGAGATGAAGAAAGAGTTGTGAAAATTTTAAATATTTAAGGTAATATATATGAATGTGTGTGTGTGTGTGTGTGTGTGTGTGTGTGTATAAAACAGCCATTTTTCAAAATATTTTACATAATTGTTCAATTCTTATAACTATCCTGTAGGGTAGGTTCTATTATCTCAATTTCACAGAATAGGAAACTGAAGCACAAAATAACTGAATTTCCAAAGTTGTACAGATAGTATGTGGCAGAGCTGGGCTTCAAACCCAATCCTAGTGACTCCTCAGTTTGTGCTCTTAAGCACTGTGTTGTCTGCTTCTGAAGATTGTGGAGGTCCAAGGTTAGAAAGACTAACACGCCCATAGCGAAGAGCCACCAGTCCACATCAGAAAGTCTGGGTGTGTTTGGGACGTCCGTAAGGCAGAGATTATAACTCAGAGCCCACAGCTGTTTGGTAAATAAAATGTTTGTTAAGAGAATCATCAGGAAGAGATCAATCTGAGAAATGTTTCACAAGATAATTGACAGAATTTGCTGATGTACTACACATAGAAACCATAAAAAAAATTGGTGGCTCATAAACCTAATTACTTTTTTTTTTTTTGACATTTGATGGTGACCTCTAAGGACATTTCCTTAATCAGAATAAAGTCAATATCCAAAGGCATGTAGTATATAGAAGGAAAACTTTGCAAGAGGCATAATTTTAGTCAAGTGGATTCAATTTTGAGGTTTGAGAAGAATTCAATCCAGACATTGCAGGCATAAGGAATAGACCAAGCTCTAGGAAGACAAATTAGATCCTTCAAGGTGGATGGTATTTAGGATGGATTCTAGCATGTACTTAGAAGAAGTGATGCAGAATCCTCATTTAAAAGCTTCCCACTTCCTTGAAAAAGTTTTTGAGAGAAAAAGAGGCCTATGCCCAGCAAGCCTACAGGTCCTATCCCAGGCACAATAATATTTACTTTCTACAGCAAGACTTAATAGAAATGAATGACTAACAAGTTGCTTTCTTTCATTATTGATGACTCAGGGACTGGGTGAGGCTGTGCTTACAAATGGAAGGTATTTAAAACATGACTTTGGGCAAGATTGAAATTGTCAAGGACAAAGAAGTTGAGGTACCTGGTGGACAGATAGGTAAGAAAATATATAGGCTCGAAACTCAAAAACGTATAGAAGTCTAGGATACCGATGCTTAAGTGCTTGTGTTGTGTTAAATTATTGTTCACAAATATTCTGTCTTTTCCCCCAGCCTTATGAGAGAAATTCCTACCTCATTATGTGCAGCTTTACCAAGTGACTTGCTTTGGCCAGTAGAATGTGGGCAGTTGTGACAGTGTGCCAGTTCTAATCCTGACCTTGAGAGTGATCGAGTTTCTGTTGGCCCTTTTTGCATTCCTGCCTTTTGCCATAGAAGAATATGTCTTGGAAAGCACTGGTCTAAGGTGGGTAAAAGACAAATGGAGCAGTCCTGAATGAAGCTTAGAAACAATGAAGCTTAGAAGCAGTAGAACCAGGCCAACCTACACAAGATAATTCACAACCGTCATATAGGTGTGCAATAACGATAATAATTATAGTTTAAAGCCTTGAGTTTGGGAATGATTTGCAGCATTATTGTAGAAATAGCTGACTTGTTAAGTGCTCCTCACTTTATTCTTGAATTAGCACTATCTTCCAATTGAATCTCTCAAGTCCCCCTTATTTACTCCTGCCATTCATGCTGTATTATTTCTAATTGTGATTTTTATCATAACTTTCATAATCAGAAATTGACAGAGCTGTGCAAATGGGTGAAGACAGACCATTAAATGGTGGTCTCAACATTATCAAATAAAGGGAGAATCTAAATGGCAAAAAAAAGCAGAACTTAATTTTATATAAGAATCTATTTGGCTGGGTAGGACGTACAATGCTCAAGTATTACTCATAAGGTTAGCATGTGCAAATAACCGAGAGATTAAAATATGGCAATTAGACTCAGGGTAAGGGTGTGTAGAAATAATGGAAGAGAAAAATTGTTGGTAGAGCTTTTATAAGATTATATATTCTCTCTGACTCATTCTGAATTCTGATGTTTTACACATATCTCCAAATTTTTTATAGGCAGAATATTAAAGTAACATATTATTAAATATGATTGCACACTGCATTTTTTTTAAAAAACATATGTTATTATATCTCTTGCTACCTCTAAGTTCTGCAAATTAGTCCGGCCTAAGTCCAAAAAAAGCACCAATACTTATGCATCATTAAATTTTAAAAACCCTGAAATCAATTTTAAAGTCACTGAATATTGTTATTTCCAAAGAAAATATTACCTTCTTGGCTATATTTCCTACAACAAAAAAAACTATTCTAAGAAATTATTTGACAGATTCTTATAACTGTAATTAGACTATGGTATACCAACTTAGAATTAAAATAACTCTGTGTTTATTACAGAGTAGTTTAAAGAAGTTTTTACCCTATGTGAAACCTAATACATTTAAACTCTGTTACAATTAGAACTTCTTTTATAAGGTACTTGGTATTGTAGTAGAACTACCTTTTTTTCAGTAGGTGTGTCTTCAAAAACACTTTCTACTTCCAGCTTCCTAGCTCTAACTTGATTATTTTTTTAAGTTTTCTGTTCTGGTTAAGTGTGATAACAACTTCCCAATTATTCAGATTTTGGTAAATAATAAGCCTTTACTGTCTTTCAGGAAACTAAATCTAATTATGCACAAAATCCTTTAGAATTGTCCTTTTCAGTGTTTTTCAGAGATGTTCTTTCCTTTCTTGAAATTGTGTCGCCTCAGACGTTTAGCATGACTTCTTAAACCACTAGAGGCTGGATGTTTGGCTAAGTTGGTTAGAGCATGGTGTTTTAATACCAAGGTCAAAGGGTTCAGATCCCTGTACTGGCCAGACCCCACCCCCCTGCAAAAAAAAATATACTGGAAAGACAACTATGGTGCTTACATATGTTTAGCATTCAGCAAATGTTTCCTATAGAGAATGAATAAGTGAATGAATGAATGGCTACTTCTTCCCCCCCCAAACTCCTATGATTTCCCATGTTCTTATGGCATTATGGCCCAAATTTTAGCACTGAGATCAACTATATCTTCAGGACATGATTGAATTATTTTTGCAATCTCATCTCTTACTATATCCAAACATATAATTCATTTCCCTCTTATGGACAAAATGCACTCATAAATTTATGCTTTTTTAGTATTATGCTCTTGATATGGAATGTTTCTATCTAAATTTTTGATTTGGAAAAATTCTATTTTCCGTGCAAGGCTTATCCCAAGTCTACAGCATAGTCATTAAAAGCACAGAGTTGGAAGCCAGACCCATTTGGAAAAAGTTCTGTCAGTTTCCTATAAAACTAAACATATACCTACTGTATGACCAAAAATTATACTCCTAGGAATTTACCCAAGAGAAATGAAAAGATATTTCCATAATATGTGTTCAAGAATATTTCTAGCAAATGTATTTATAGCAGCCCAAACTGAAAATATCTTAGGTATCCATCATTAGGAGTATATATAATCATTGTATATTTGTATTTACATAAAAGAATTCCATTCAGTAATAAAGAGAAATGAACAATACAGATGAATCTAAAAAGTATTATGCTCAGTAAAAGAAGACTTAATAAAAGAGCACTACCCTATGATTTCATTTATATGAAGTTTTAGAGGGTAAAAATTGTGTATGTTGGAAAAAAAATCAGAAAAGTGGTTGCCACTGGTGAAGGTGTAGTTATTGCCTGGGAAGAGGCAGAAGCAAATTTTCTGGTGTGATGACAATGGTTTATATCTTGACAGGTGTTGGGTTACACAGTTGTGTCAAAACTCTCCAAATGATATACTTAAGACTTGTTAATTTTTTAAATGTAAATTTTACCTAAAAAAAATAAATAAAACTGCATATATACATTGAATTCCAGTGAATGTAATGTATACTGAAGTGCTTAGAGAGAAAATGCACTGATGTATAAAATTTATTTTGAAATGCTTTAGTAAAATAAGATGGATTGATGGACAGGTAGAATGGTGGGAAGATGGATTGATGTGCAAAACTGTTTCTCTATAACTCTTCTGAGGACAAATGTGTGGGTTTTCCACACCAAACAATTCTCTAACTCTCTGTGGATACCAGCTGGGTATCCCACAATTTAATCCAACTCTGACTCTAACTACCTGGAGTTAGTGCAGACCCTACAAGCTAAGGGCTCAGTCCCATAGGACTTAGCTCCTCTTCAGATGCAAGTATTGGGTGCCCAGGGTACTCACACTTCTCTCTAATTTGGCTACAATCCTTTTCTTATGTTTTATAATTTGCTATAATGGATCACAGAGGTCAGGTAAATACTTAGTGTTTACTGGTTTATTATAAACGACATTATAAAGTATACAAGTGGTGAGATGAAGAGGTCCAGTAGGGTCCCAAGTGCAGGAGATTCTGTCCTCATGGAGTTGTGTGCATCACTCTCCAGGCACATGAATGCACTCCCAACCTGGAAGCTCCCAAACCCCATTATTTAGGAATTTTTATAACAGTTCCATCACATAGGCGTGATTGATTATTAACTCAGTCTCCAGCCTCTCCCCCACCCCACCACCCTTGCCTCCTGAGAATGGAGGGTGGGGCTGAAAGTTCTAGGTTTCTGACTTGGTCTTTTTGGTTACTAGCTTCCATCCTGAAGCTATCCGGGAGCCCAGCAAAAATTGCCTCATTAAAACAAAACGTACTCCTATCACCCAGGAAATTGTAAAGGTTTTAGGAGCTCTGTGTCAGGACCTGGGGTCAGAGACCAAATATACATTTCTTATGTCACAATGCATGAAAAATTACATGCAGTAAAATAATAATAGAATCTAAGCGGTGGGTATACCAGTCTTCATCAAAAAAAATCAGTAAAAGCAGGAGAATATAACAGAGTTAAAACCAATTTTAGTAAATTAGGAAATAGAAAAACTAAGAAAATACATAAATAAGATTAAGATCTGGGTCTTTCACAAGGTAAAACATTCTCCAGGTCTTAACAGTTTAAAAATGATTTTGAGGCTTGGCTTATATTCTTGTCCCTCTTCTTTGCCTTGCTAAATAGGCATGCACTACATAGAATTCGGTCCTTTAGCCTGCATTCCAGAATAAAAAGCCACATGAAGCATACCTATTATGATGCAAAGCTGACTAATAGAGAAATTGATACAAGAAATAGGTTCTGATGTAACACAAAACAAACAAATAACAATGACAAAAAACTAACATATACGGTATTGTCTTGGAATCAGTGGATAGATTAAGTAAACAGTTGACAAAGATTGGAAAAATGGCAGCCAACACAATACAATAATGAAATTATTTGGTAAACCTGTCATCTGCAATAATTTAAAAAACAGAGAAAGTATCTAATAAACCTGTGGCTCTGGGACAAGGAATTTTTAAATAAAATATTATTAGTATGAGCTGTTTGGTATTAGCTGCATTTCATAAGGTACCTTCCAAGCACGAGTTGAGTTCAAAGAAAAATCAGCTCATTTTCAAGAAGAGATGAAAAATAAAAATAGCTCAGTAATTGCAGGCCTTGCAGAATTTTGAGAGAAAACTCTCTTCTTCAATTGGTAAAAGAAAAAAAAATAAATAACCAAAAAATGTTTTGAGCCACTTCTGTGAACAAAGTGAGGACGTGGCTATCACACTTTATTTTTTTCACACTCAGATTTAATTAATTCACCTATTCCACATCAAAGCCTTTCAGTTAGACAAAACTTCTTTGGGAAAGAAATCAAAGGTGTGATCCCACAGATACCTGATAAGCCTGAAGTACCTATAATTAAGTCTAAGGGAAAGGCATATCTTGAAAAGAATCGTGTGGCTATTAATGCAGAGAGCTGATTAGAAGCAAATACATTTTCAAAAATGTTTTGAGAGTTATACTTCCAGAAGTACCACCATTCTGGTTAAAGAGACTGAGATTGTTTTAGGCATAAAAACCTCCATTTCAGATGTGGCCAAAGATGATGATAAAAAAAGAAACATTAACTAAAGGATGGGAAACCCAGAAGCCACAGAGAATGAATGTAAAGGGTGATACTTCCAAGGACCTCTAAGTAACATTTCCTTGATTAGCTAAGGAATACTTGTTAGCTCAATGAGATTTCAAAATTGCTTTGAATCACTGACTACTCTGAATGGCAGTGTTTATCAGTTATCTTGTCTGTATTTCACCATCATGTACTGGATTTGTGTTGTGGGGGTTGGAAGGACAAGGTTGAGGGATACATAACTTGTATTTTTTTCCTCCATGTCTCCAGATCAAGAACAGTCATGCCTGGGCCCGATTTGCTTTGGACAATGGAAAGGGAATGATGTGAAACATACCATATCTAAACAGTAGCTCCAACTATATTTACATGGTTTGGTTTGGCCTCTTGTCCTTGCCTTCTGATAATAGAAGAGTTGTGTCCTGCATAAAGTTTGCTCCTTTGGGCAAGGTTCCAGAACAAGAAGACATAGAGAGCAAAGTTAAGCAGAGCCAGATAGAGCTGAGCAAACCACAGCTACGAAAGTGTGATGTGAATGAGAAATAAATGCTTGTTGTGTTGTAAGCAGCTGAGATTCTTGGGTGGTTAAGTGTATAATGAGGCAGACTGATACATGCCACTATGGACTGATCCATACTAGATAATTTGATCATGAGGGTGAAACCCTCAAGAATGGGGTTAGTGTCCTCATAAGAAGAGACTCCAGAGCTTGCTTCTACTCTCTGGCATAGGAGGACATAGCAAGAAGTTGGCTATCTGCAAACCACAAAGCAGACCCTCACCAAACACTGGATCAGCTGGCACCTTGCTTTTAGACTTCCAGCCTTCAGAACTGTGAGAAATAAATGTTTGTTGTTTAAGCCACTTGATCTACAGTACTTTATTATGGTAGCTTGAATTCACTAAAATACAAGCTTAGTGAGAAAAATGATTTCTAAAGTACAAAATATTATGCACAACTCAATGTTTGAAATTTGCTCAAAATAATAATTTCTGAAGAGAAAGTTCCTCAATGACTAAAGAGAAAGAAGAAAATTTAAATAGGGAGGTTTTTTTTTTTTAATCTTGGGTAAAAAATAATGAAAAGATCACCTTCCAAAGACTACTAGGCACAGATGGCTTTATAAGCCATCTTCAAAAGAAGAGATACTTCCAAGAAGATATATACATGATATCCAACAATTTAGTGAAGCACAAATTATTAATTTGTTTTATAAAATCAGCATAAACATAATTACAATACCTAACAGAAATATCCACCCCCCCAAAAAAAAATCAAGAAAAAAGTCTGTTATGAATAAAGATACTTTGTGTTGATTGGTTTTTGTCTATTTAATATGAAAAAAAATTCAAAAAGTTCATGAAAAATGGAATTAAAAGATAAAAATAATAAATGTAAACTTTACTTCTCAACATAGTTGCCATCAAGTTCAAGACACTTTTGTAAGTGATGATACCAGCCATTTAGTTCATCTCAAAAGAACTGAGGGTTCTGGGAATTTAACCATGTCTATGCAGTCTTTCTTACATTATTAACTGAAGACATGTGGGTTCCCTTTAAAGATTTTTGAAGATTAGAAAACAAAAAGAAGTCAGAATGAGACAAATCAGGACTGTAAGATGGATGTCTAATGATTTCTCATAAAATCTCCTGCAAAACTGTGCTTATGTGATAAGAAGAATGAGCAGGATTGGTGTGGTAGAGAAGGACCCTCTGGTGGAAGCTTTCCAGGATGCTTTCCTGCTAAAGCTTTGACTGACTTTCTCAAAATACTCTAACAATAACGAAATTTTATTATTCTTTGGTCCTCCAGAAAGTCAACAAGCAAAGTGCCCTAAGCACCCCCAAAAATCTGTTGCCATGAACTTTGCCATGACTGGTCCAATTTTGTTTTGACTAGACCACTCCCACTTCTTGTTAGCCATTGCTTTGATTGTGTTTTGTCTTCAGGATAGTACTGGTAAAGCCATGTTTCATCTCCTATCACAGTTGTTCAGAGAAATATTTCAGGATCTTGATCCCACTTGTTTAAAGTTTCTGTTGAAAGTTCTGCTCTTGATTGCAGCTGATCTGGGCACAACCGATTTGGCACCCATTGAGCAGAAAGTTTGCTCAAATGTAATTTTTCAGTCAAAAGTGTGTAAGCTGAACCAATTGAAATGTCTGTGGTGTTGGCTATTATTTCTGCTGTTATTTATTAGTCCTCTTCAATTAGGGCATGAACAAGATTAATAATTTCCTCACAAACTGATGTGGACAGTCTACTGCTGCAAGCTTCATCTTCAACAGATCTCATCCCTTCATAAAATGAGTTATCCATTTAAAAACTGATGATTTCTTCGAGGGCGTTGTCCCCATAAATTGATGCTTTTCATAAAGTATCAGTAATTCACCATTCTTCCACCCAAGCTTCACTGTAAATCTGATGTTTGTTCTTGCTTCAATTTTAGCAGAATTTATTTTGTTCTGATAGGAGCTGTTTTTAAACTGATGTCTTATGCTTCTTATTTCTTTCTTTCTTTTTTTTTTTTAAAAGATGACCGGTAAGGGGATCTTAACCCTTGACTTGGTGTTGTCAGCACCATGCTCAGCCAGTGAGCAAACCGGCCATTCCTATATGGGATCCGAACCCGGGGCCTTGTCTTTTTTTTTTTTTTTTTAAAAAGATGACTGGTAAGGGGATCTCAACCCTTGGCTTGGTGTTGTCAGCACCATGCTCAGCCAGTGAGCAAACCGGCCATCCCTATATAGGAACTGAACCCGCGGCCTTGGTGTTATCAGCACCGCACTCTCCCGAGTGAGCCACAGGCCGGCCCCAAGATTCTTTCAATTAGGTTGACAGTATCTCTTTATAGCTGTAATTTCTTTATGCTATGCATGACGCATAGCCAACTTATCTATAAATCATCCTATAACTTTATGAAGTATTAGAAACAATGATAAACTTTCAAATTACTTAGATAAAAGTAAAATACTTAAAGTTCTAACATAGATGAAAAGTAGTATTTAATTTTTTTTGCTTTAAGAAAAGAGAAGAAAAATCATATTACAAGCACCAAATTTATGAACCAATGAAATTTCAAGATTAAAACAATAATTTTTCTAAATATTTTAAAAACATTTTTAAGAGCAAAAGACTTACTCACTTCTAATTCATGTGTTAAACATTTAAAGTAATTAATTCATAGTTTAAAAAAAAAACCTCAAACTTACCTCATTTTTGTACTTAACTGTTGAGAAAGGCTTTGATCCTGCCATACCTATTAAAAAAATTAGAAAACATGACTACTTATACTAAACACATCTTTCTAATCTATAGAAAGAATAATTTTATTTCATTTATTTTAAATGAAGCCTTCAGTTTGTTTTATTTATTTATTTTAACATTTATTTGTGGGGTACACTGTGTTATTTCAATACATGCATACACTGCACAATGATTCACTTAGGTAGACAGCATAGCTGTGTACCCATCAGTTCACCATTTTTCCTCCTCCCCTCAGCCTTCAGTTTCTAATCCCTTACTTATTAATGTTTTCAGAATTTGAAATCAATTACATTAAAAACATAAATTAAAACACTTTAAACAAGAGTATGGAGAAACGGGTTTTCTTAAACATTACTAGTATAAGCATAATCTGATGTAATCTTTTTAGGATGGCTAGTTGGCTGTACCTATCAAAATGGAAAATGTATCCTTATTTCTCACTTTTTGTAATCCGTTAAGCACTAACATGTGTATTTAGTTATATGTATAGTAATATTTGTGGTAGCATGGCTGATGACAGCAAAAGAGCCCCTGTAAACAACCTACATGACCATCGATATGGACAGTTATATTTCCTATATTAAATACATTATTTGTCTGACATTTATAGTGGCTCTGCTTTGCTAACAAACCAAGATCAATAAAGAAATGTTTATACCAGAATGGTTACAGGGAAGCAGACCTTAAAGAAGAGAGACTGGAACTGATTCTAGAATCTACTAACATTTAAAAACTTTAATGATGGGCCAGCCCGTGGCTCACTCGGGAGAGTGCGGTGCTGATAACACCAAGGCCCTGGGTTCGGATCCCACATAGGGATGGCCGGTTCGCTCACTGGCTGAGCGTGGTGCTGACAACACCAAGTCATGGGTTAAGATCCCCTTACCGGTCATCTTTAAAAAAAAAAAAAAACTTTAATGATTTCCATCCCAAAGGTGAATGAGAGTCTGATAGTCTCTTCAATATTAAGAAGAGACTAAAGAACAGTGGCAAAACTGAATCTGAGAAATGTTACTGAGGTATGTGGTAGAAGACTGAACTCAAGCAATAGGGGCTACAAATTTGCAATATTTGAATCTCAAATGTAGATATTTGATCTAGATTTTAACCGTTTCCACCCCTTACATAGATGCCTATAAGTGTTGGGGACCTATAGCCCCACACCCCTTCTTGTGTGACCAGGCCTACGTGACAATNGGCCGGCCCTTATGCTTCTTATTTCTTAAACTAGATTCTGTTCAAACATGTTACAAGTCAATATGAGTCAATTTTGATGTAAAAATTTTTGCAATCAATTCATAGTTTTTTGTTTGTCTTTGTTTTTTATTTTGTGCATGCAACTGGCCTGTTCAGGGATCAGCACCCCACTCTAACCAACTGAGCTAGCCAGCCAGTCTCATTCATAGATTTTAAATATTATACACTTTCCATGAACTTTTTAGAAGACCCCTCATACTACCATTACTTCTTTTTAGTTCAGTGGGCATTACATTTCTAAGAATCCCCTTCCCTGTAGGTTCATTTTTATTTTTTTATTTTTTGAAATCTTGCTCTTTATTTATTAGGGAGCATTATTTCCCCTGGAATTCATTTTTACTTTGGCCCACTATCACTGTGATGTAGAATTTTCCCCATAGAATAGGCTAGTGTAAGAGATAAGGCCTTGATTTTTCCTTGCTTTCTTATTTCTGTATATGTTTTATTTATTTACTTATTTATTTATATTCCTTTCTTTTTTTTCTTTAATTGAAGCATAATTGATTACATATATTTTGGGGGTACAGCATTGACTACCATCACCTGTGTACAACATGTAATGGTCAAACCAATATTATTAGCATATTCATTATTACAAATTGGACTTCCCTGTGAGCTTAGTAACCTCTGCCTGCTACATTGCTTGAAGATGAAGTTGTTAGTGAATATTTGATTCTCTAGCTTTAGTATTCTGGACCNGAAGGAATGCTGAGAAACCTGGTAAAGCAATCTTTTCAGGTGTGTCCACGAGGGTGTTTCCTGCAGAGATTAGTATGAGAGGCTGAGTGGCCTGGGTGGGAAAGACCCACCCACAATGTGGGTGGGAACCATCCAATCCCCAGGGGGTCCGGAGAGAACAAAGACAGAGGAAAGAGGTGAAGCTCTCTCTCGATCCGCTGGAGCTGGTATACGCTCTTCTCTTCTGTCCGTGGACATCAGAGCTCGAGACTCTTCAGCTTTTGGGTTCCCGAACTTACACCATCAGCTTCCCTGGTTTTGAGGCCTTTGGACTTGGACTGAGCCATGCTACTGGCATNAAAGAAAGAAAAATATTTTTAAAAATAACAGTTCCTATCTTCATGCTAGTTCATGTTAGTAGGGAAGGCAGGCATAAAATCAATGAACTGAAACTGTGACAACTGCTTTAACGGGATACATGGTAAAATGTGGGCACAAAGAATATAGTTATCAACATTGCTTCATGTGAGGGATCTTTATGAAAGAGATGCTATTTAAATTAGCCTTGAGCTAAAGGCATACACATGAGCAACAAGCAGAGAAGCAGCATGTTGTTACACTGAGAAGGAAGAAAATGCTTAAACACAAAAAAAGTGTCAAAAAGTAACAGACCAGTGTACTTTCCACACATCGCTCAGCTGTCTTCCTGGAATTTTCTTCATTATGTTACTGGATTGAATTTATGTCTTCCTCTTATATGGTTTATTTCTTTGTTTTGCTGGAGCTGCAGCATAGTCATTGGTATAGGCTTGCAGCCTACAGAGAAGCAGAATCCTAACTGGTGAAATGTTTAGCTGAATTTCTTTAATTACTCTGATGATTACCCCTTGGTTCTTCCATGTCTTTTATATTTGTCAACTCTGAACACGAAGGACCTCTGGACGTATAGTTTTTATTATAGCACTTAACAAAAATAAGTCACAATTTAGTGACTTCATTTTTGATAATTTAATAAAAAAAGATATACTCGTATTTTTTCTAGAAGAGTCATAGAAATGTTTTAGAAAGATTTTCAACAATAAACAAAAGAGCAGAAATTAAAAGGGTTGATACTGAATTTAGATATTTGGAATGACTCATTGTTGGAACACAGTAATGAGTTAATATCATCTGCATGGTGTTCAGATAATAGAAATTTTTGATCACTTATTCAGCCTTGATAGACCAACAAGAAGAAATATCTAAAAGACACAAAGTAAAAGGAAACCCAAGGGGGAGTTAAAGGCTGCTAAGATG
>NW_007734347.1:73270-79588 GCF_000696425.1 Galeopterus variegatus | reverse complement strand
GTTTATAGATAGCCTATCGTGGGCCTTTTCTTCACAGTCACATGAGATAATTCCCCTAATAAATCCCTTTCATATAATTATAACATATACTATTGATTCTGTCTCTCTGGAGAACCCTGACTAATACAGCCTACATGATCCTTTTCACATTGTTTCTGAGTTAATTATGATCAAGCTTGGTTATATAATCAAAGTCCCACTCTTATTAATAGGTGGGAATGAAATTAATCTGAGTCACAACATATTATCCATTATGCCTGGAGGAGATTCCAAATACCCATGTACATAATAGAATTTACCACTTTCTTCCTTCATCCCTACTTTATTCTAAGTCTTTATGACAAGGCTTTTCCCTTGGTATTTTGAATGTATTTTTATTTATCAAGTCCCTGGGCCCATTTGGCTAAAGCCCACATACCAATCCCCATTCCCATGCCTAACTCAGTCAGGTCTCAGGGGCTGGGTCCCTCATGTACCGCTGGTACCAGCTGGGGTCCAATCAATAAAAATCTCTACAATATTATCCTACTAACTACAAGTACCAATGAGGCCCAAAGTCTCCTGTTGCCAGGCCTTGTCCATCTATGCATATCCTTATATGTAAAAAAAAAATAGCCTAGAGTTAGCCTAATTTTGCCAGAACCCCTAGAAAATATTATTTGAATTACTGTAGCTCACAATAAGGTCAACCCTCAAAGCTAATAATCTCCACTAAGGCTCGCTAGTTCTACGATTCTTGTTGCTTACTATTAGTGTTTAACCTGGATCCAATTGTGTCCTGCTGATAGGACTCAAGACATTACTGATAACATAGATATTTGAAAATACTTGATGCAATATAAATTATCTGTCAAATGTTCTGAGACCAATACTAGTACAAATGACTATGCATTAAGAGAAGATAGATATTTCACTAAATTGAAAATTAGCTATAGAGGAGATTCCTCAATTTAGTTAAAAGTTTAACTAGATGGTCTCTAGGGTCCTATGAAACAAAATTCTATGATTCTATGAAAATCCTTCCATTTAAAATTCCAAATATTTTGTTTGTGTAGAATAATAAACTAAAAGATCCCAGAAAAGGAGGATACTGAAGAAATGGAAGTTTTCTACAATTTTATTCAAATTTATGAACATGAATCGGCCAAAAAATGGACAAAGAAGAAAGAATGAACGATAGGTTGATTGGTAAGGCAATTCCTTGATCAAACAAATGCTAATTATAACATTTTTAATTCATCCTAAGAAGAATTTAACACTTTCAGTTCCCAGTTTGAGATAGAAGACATATGGAAGATTTTGGAATAAATAAGAATAGAAGGATTTATCTGAAAAAAATAAGATTTTAACTAGGCTAGTTCAAGTAAATAAAAGATTTTGACTGTATTTGAAAAATCAAATAAGTTATCAAATGTATCAAAATCAAGAAATTCTCATTAAATCTGAAGATTTTCTATATCTGTATAGAATGAGACTAAAGTTTTCCTGGCACCATACAAAGATATAATATAATTAAAAAATATCTGATGCTAAATAATAGCTTTAAAATTAAGGTGAAATTCCTGTGATCTTTCCAAAAACTATAAATCTCAGTTTAATCATCAGAAAAACATGAGAAAAATCCAAATTTAGAGAAAGTCCACAAAATATCTGAGCAGCACCCTTCAAAATAGTCAAGGTCATGGTGGTGGTGGGGGGGGAGACTAATAAATTCTCATATATTAGAGAAGACTGGACAGACATAACAACCAAAAGCAATGTGGTACACTGAACTGGGTCCTGGAACAGAGGACAGTTTAATAAAAAACTGGTGAAATCTGAATAACATCTGGAGTTAAATTAATACTAATNTACCACTTTATTAATTTATAACATTGTCATGTGATTCCTGGAAATTTCTCTATGGAAGATTGTTATAATGCAATTTTATTTACTCTTTCTGTCAGAGAAAGCTGGCATCAGAGAATCTGTCCAAGGGGTTTTAATTCTCTGGGTGTCACTCTTTTGTATGTGCTTTCCAGTGAAGGAATATTGGAGAAGCAAAGAGATGGCCACATGGCAGCATGTCGGGTCTGCCGCNCAGTGAAGGAATATTGGAGAAGCAAAGAGATGGCCACATGGCAGCATGTCGGGTCTGCCGCTGGCCGACCGGAACAGCCCTAGAAAAAACGCCTCGTTATCAGTCTCTCCCTAGGTGGGCGAGTGAATTGCCCAGATTCCTCTTTCCCTCCAGTCCCTGTGGAAGGAGATGGGGGAAGAGAACTGTGAAGAGAGGAGAGCACAGCCACCGGCCCCAACCTGCCTCGTTAAAGGACACTCAGACGCGGTGGGGGTTCTGTTGAGCAGTTCCATTTATTATCACACAAGCACTTGCTTTTAAAGGCAAATGGGGAAGGGAGGTTTTTACGTCCTCCAATCAGCTTAAAGGTTATGAGAGCATGCATCCTGTCTCAATGCCTAGCTATTGCAATCACGCAGTGTTCACGAGCGCAGAAGCAAGTATTTGGCCAGTAAGGGCTAAGGCAAGGTTCCTTCAGACACTCCCACCCTACTTCCTCCCAGCGCCGTCTTAGGCTGCCACATTAATACGCCCTTGTGAGCCCATAATGGTGCCATTTGTAATGTCACTAAAGGTGGCGTTAGTTTTTAAGGCCCGACAGCAGCATATGGGGGTCTGTAGAGGACTACATGTAGGTATTTATTTGGTAGTAATCAAACTGCCTATGTCATATACCTTAATAGCTTTTGGCTTAGTATTAGCATCTATTAGGCTAAAGCCATCTTTTTGATTATAGCCAGTCTAACTGGGGTGAGGTGATATCTCAATTTTTTTTTTTTTTTTTAAAGATGACCGGTAAGGGGATCTTAACCCTTGACTTGGTGTTGTCAGCACCATGCTCACCTAGTGAGCCAACTGGCCATCCCTATGTGGGATCCGAACCCTTGGCCTTGGTGTTATCAGCACCGCACTCTCCCGAGTGAGCCACAGGGCCAGCCCCTCGATGTGGTTTTAATTTGCATTTCCCTGATGATGAGTGATGTTGAGTATTGTTTCATGTACCTGTTGGTCATTTGTATGTCTTCCTTTGAAAAATGTCTACTCGGCTCCTTTGCCCCTTTTTTAATTGGGTTGTTTGTTTTTTTACTGTGTAATTGCTTGAGTTCCTTGCATATTATGGATATTAATGCCTTGTCAGATGCATAGTTAGCAAAATTTTTTTCCCACTCTGTAGGTTATTGTTTCACTCTGTTGATTATTTCCTTTGCTGTGAAGAAGCTTTTTAAGTTGATATGGTCCCATTTGTTTATTTTTTCTTTTGTTGCTTGTGCTTTTGGGCTCATGTTCATAAAGTCTGTGCCCAGACCTAGTTCCTGAAGTGTTTCACCTATATCTTCCTTTAGTAATCTTACAGTTTCAGGTCTTATACTTAAGTCTTTAATCCATTTTGAGTTGATTTTAGTATATGGTGAGAGGTGCATATTTAGTTTCATTCTTCTGCATATGAATATCCAATTTTCCCAGTACCACTTATTGAAGAGGCAGTCTTTCCCCCAATGTAGATTTCTGCTGCCTTTGTGATTTCTAGGTTCTCAATTCTGCTCCACTGGTCTGAGTGTCTATTTTTATGTCAGTACTATGCTGTTTTGGTTACTCTAGCTCTGTAGTATAATTTGAAGTCAGGTAGTGTTATGCCTCTGACTTTATTTTTTTTGCTCAGGATTTCTTTGGCTATTCAGGGTCTCTTGTTCCATATGAATGTTAAGATTTTTTTTTTTTTTTCCATTTCTATGAAGAATGCCTGGTATTTTGATGGGGATTGCATTGAATCTGTAGATTGCTTTGGGTGGTATAGACATTTTCACAATGTTAATTCTTCCAATCCAAGAGCATGGAATATCTTTCCATCTTTGTGTGTCTTCTTTAATTTCTTTCAGTAGTGATTTGTAGTTCTCACGGTAGAGATCTTTCTTTTTTTTTTTTTTAAAGATGACCGGTAAGGGGATCTTAACCCTTGACTTGGTGTTATCACTTATTGAAGAGGCAGTCTTTCCCCCAATGTAGATTTCTGCTGCCTTTGTGATTTCTAGGTTCTCAATTCTGCTCCACTGGTCTGAGTGTCTATTTTTATGTCAGTACTATGCTGTTTTGGTTACTCTAGCTTTGTAGTATAATTTGAAGTCAGGTAGTGTTATGCCTCTGACTTTATTTTTTTTGCTCAGGATTTCTTTGGCTATTCAGGGTCTTTTGTTGTTCCATATGAATGTTAAGATTGTTTTTTTTTTCCATTTCTATGAAAAATGCCTGGTATTTTGATGGGGATTGCATTGAATTTGTAGATTGCTTTGGGTGGTATAGACATTTTCACAATGTTAATTCTTCTAATCCAAGAGCATGGAATATCTTTTCATCTTTGTGTGTCTTCTTTAATTTCTTTCAGTAGTGATTTGTAGTTCTCACTGTAGAGATCTTTCACTTCCTTAGTTAAATTCATCCCTTATTTTTTTCTTGACTATTGTAAATGGGCTTACTTTCTTGATTTCTCTTTCTATTAGTTCATTATTTGAGTATATAAATGCAACTGATTTGGGGGCATTTATTTTTTATCCTGCAACGTTACTGAAATTATTAGCCAGCTCTAGGAGGGTTTTGATCAGGGTACCAGAAAAGATTAACTATATGGTTTTGGGAATCCTAATTCATGCCCCAAAGTTGGAAATGGGAACAGCAGTAATACATAGAACCTAAAGGGGTCATGTGAGTAGGGACAGTGGACATCTTAGGCATTATTTCTGCAGATAGATAACCCATTGATTGGTGGATACTACCTTTTTGTGCCTGGGCCTTTTACACAATCCCCAAATCCCTGAAATAAAAATACAGGAATGAGGTGGGGGAACAGAGGATACTTGGGGATTGTATGGAAACCCCAAGAAGGAATGAAATATATTTTGTTTGCCAGCTGAATTGTATGTGAGCTGAGAATCAGAAATTAAGTTGGTTTATAAAAAATATGAAAATGCAGCTACTGCCGAATGTGGTCTGATAAACATAGGGCATTTTCACAGTAAAGTTCTAGCATATGCCAACATTGGATTTGGGAGTTGAGGGAGCAGCTATTTACTACCTGCCTAAAGTATACACGCTGAACCCATGTATACCAAAATGACCAGGAGTCCAGATTTTCTAGGTCTAAAGCCAACTTCTGAGTATACTAGTGACCTACAAGGCCACCTGTATTATAATGCTTGTGGGGTAGGGGCCAAGAATGAGGTAAAGGGATAGCACTGGGAGGCCAGAGTTCACCATTACTCAGGGATGATGATCTTCCTTCGTCTTTGGGTCCTCATGACTCACAAACCCATCATCAGCTGAGAAATCCAGGCCTAAATTTCAACCTTCTGACACTAGCATTCCTTGTCAGACCCTCAAAGTTTCTCTCAACAACTCAAACTCTCCAGTTCCTAGAATCCAAAGTAACTATACTGCCTGTAGAAGGTATTTTCATACCATGAGTTGTAGAGGTTCTTCTGTTAGCTCACTTTTCTGGATACTTTCTGGTTTATTTCCTCTTGCCTCTTTTCTGCTAATAGTGCCTTCTTTCACTGGGAGAAATTTCTTCCACTCTATGTGATCATAATAGAATTATGAACCTCATTTCTTAGTTCAGGTCTAGAGACATGATCCAGCATAGCCAAAGTTTTCTCTGGGAGTTGTAGAAGTCAAAACAAAACAAAACAAATAAATAAACAAACAAACAAACAAAAAACATATTTTATTTTTTAAAAAATCTAGTTGGGGTAGGACTATGCAATTACATGTGTCTTAAAAGTCTATGATACATATTTGAAGATTAAAAATCCACAATTTGTAAGCCTAATTCAACACTTAAAACATACATACTCTTTTGAAGACAACATAGGGGATTAAAAAAAAAAATGAACAAGTGCTGGGTCACAAAGAACATCTCAATCATTCTGAAAGGATGGGTATCATAAAGATCAAGTATCTGACTAAATTGTTGATATAAATAATCAGAACTAAAAATAAAGTTAAAAATATGCTTATAAATAAAGCAAGTAAAAATTGAAATTATTTAAAAGAAGAACTTAATTAATTAAAGTGATATATAACCAAAATGTGTAGTTTGCAGCTAAAGCTATACTTATAAAGTAAATAATCTTGAAACAATTTTGAGATTAAAATATAATAGATTTGTTCAAATAGAAAAGCTAGAAAAAGACAATCTGTAAACTAAAATAAATAGAATAAATATGTAAATAACACATGAAAATAAATTTATAAAAAAGCAAAAAATA
>NW_007734347.1:67365-72634 GCF_000696425.1 Galeopterus variegatus | reverse complement strand
ATGCAGGAAGAGAACCCCAATTTGTGGTTAATTTCCCAAATGGAAGAAATGCCTTGTGCTTCAGGAAGTCCTGGGATATTAACCCTTTTCTGGGGCTTCTCATTACTCAAAAGAGATGGGCTTTGAGTAACCTTTGGCAGCTCCATTACCCAGGGGAAAAGGGGTGACAAATCTGTGGGAGGCAAAGCAAAAAATGGTGCCCCGTGTGAGGAAATTTTGGGTCCATGGATCAGGGACTGACCTGCCAAGCCTTGGAAAGGAAAATAAAGAGTACATCTTCCAGTCAAACCGACAAAAGGGGGGGGGGCTCTACAAAAGAGGCAAAAAGAAAGAGGGTGTTTGCCACTCATCCCATCAAAAGGGAGGTTCCCGTCAAGAGGGAAGGCCCAGTTGAGAGGGGAGGCCTCGACAAAAGAGGCGAAGGAAAAAGAGGATGTCTACTCATCCCATCAAGTGGGAAATCCTGGTAAGGGGATCACTGGGGCAGCTTTTGATTAAGCGATTGCATGCCTGCTGAGGTGTTTAGCTAGGGCTTTGCCCACAAGTTTTGTTTTCTTACTGTCTCAACTCTATATATTCTTGCCATTATGGGTAGTTTACTGTCCAAGAGGGAAATTCAACATAGTTCAATCCTTCTGTGTGTCCTTAAGGCAGTAGGTTATAAAGTAACTGTAAGGCCCCATAGAAGACCCCAAAGGAGGCACTCCCTAAAACATGGTGCTTTTCTCTTCCGGGTCCTAACAATCTCACCGGCGCCAAGGTACAGCCTATCAGAAATCATTACCCACCCCTGCCAATCAACTACTGCCCCGTGTACTAACCACTCTCTCCTGGAACCGGCTCTATATAAATGTATGACTAACTGTCACCTAACTAAATTATGATTGCTTATAGTGGTTTGGAAATTTTGTTGAATTGCTTTAAAAATTATTCAGAACCTTAAAAGGAAAAAACATGTTTATGCCATTAAAGAGGATGAAGGGCCGGCCCGTGGCTCACTCGGTAGAGTGCGGTGCTAATAACACCAAGGCCCCGGGTTCGGATCCCACATAGGGATGGCCGGTTTGCTCACTGGCTGAGCGTGGTGCTGACAACACCAAGTCAAGGGTTAAGATCCCCTTACCGGTCATCTTTAAAAAAAATAGTCACATCTCCCAATCTCTCTACTCCCTATTCACATGAAAGCTCGTGGAAAGGGCTGTACTTGCCGTCTCCATTTTCTCAACTTCCACTATCTTTGCATCCCACTGCAACCAAGTTTTCATCCACTGAAATTATTCCTATCATCAAGGTCACCAAAAGTCTCCATCTCAACATATCCAATGGTCAATTATCTGTCTTTATCTTATACCTCTAAGCACCTTACAGTTGACTACTCTCTTTTTTTCTAGGTTTCCACAATACCCCACTCTCTAACACTATAAGCAGAAGAACTTGTTTCACTCACTGCTGTATCTCAATACCTAAGACTAGTGTCTGGCACACAGTACGTGTTCAGTAAATATAAGTGATGCATTTTTTCCCATTTCGCAAGGCTCACTGAGTGAGTGTGGTGCTGACAACACCAAGTCAAGGGTTAAGATCCCCTTACCGGTCATCTTTAAAAAAAATAGAGGATGAAAAGCAATCCTTGCCTCCTCCTCCTCTCCCTCTCCCCCCACCTCCACATTTGGAGGCAAACAATTCATTTGTTCCCTTGAAGGAGTCCTGTCTTAAAGAAGGACATAACATGGGAGTTGATGCTCATTATGTCTCTCCTGTTGTAAGAACTGAGACTCAATTGAGACATGAAAACCTCCCATTCTCCTTGTTTAAAAGATTTTAAAAAAGTGGGCTGGCCTGTGGCTCACTCGGGAGAGTGCGGTGCTGATAACACCAAAGCCATGGGTTCGGATCCCATATAGGGATGGCCGGTTCGCTCACTGAGTGAGTGTGGTGCTGACAACACCAAGTCAAGGGTTAAGATCCCCTTACCGGTCATCTTTAAAAAAAAAAAAAAAAAGAGCATCACAGAAAATGGCTTACATAGTACTTTTGCTAAGGAATTCTTAGAATCAATTGCAAAGGGGTATAATATAACCTCTTGGGATTGGAAAATACTTGGAAAAACTGTTTTAACTCCTGCTCAATATACTGTATGGCTACAAGAATATTGGGAAGCCTTACATGCTATTTCACTCAAAAATTTACGAGATGAGGTATTAGCATGGACATGTTGCTTGACCAAACAGCTCGAGCAGCCATACAGGCTTGGGACAAAATTCCTGAAACAAAATCTAAACTTCAACCTTCTGCTTCCTCTGATGCGTTTTTGATACAAGGATTAGATAACACTCAGCCGACTGTTAACATAATCAAAATCCCTTATCAAAGTAAAGATCCTTTGTTGTGTACTGGCCCCGAGGGACAAACTGCCTCCCTTATGCCTTATGTTCCAGATTTACCTCAAACTCTATGGGGCTGAGACCTCCCTGCTCAATGGGTTATTTATATTTGGACATCTCCTTCAAAATTTATCATAATGGCCACAGCCACAGTCCCAACAGTCAAATTACAATGGACCCCTGGTTCTCTGGTTTGGGCGGAACAATGGCCTTTTAAAGGGGAGAAACTAAATCAAGCTACTTTATTTGTTAAACAACATTTGCAAATGGAACATTTAAAGCCATGGCAATAGTCCCTGGAATACTCCCACTAAATCTTTTGCCACTGTTAGACAAGGACCCACTGTGCCCTATATAGATTTTATTAATCGTCTTCAAGATGCTATAACTAGAGGGCCTGACAATGTTCATGACTATCCAGAACTGCTATCGGTGCTGATAACACCAAGGCCACGGGTTCGGATCCCATATAGGGATGGCCGGTTCGCTCACTGGCTGAGCGTGGTGCTGACAACACCAAGCCAAGGGTTGAGATCCCCTTACCGGTCATCTTTAAAAAAAAAAAAAAAAAAGATGCTATAACTAGACAAATTGACAATGCTCATGATAATCCAGAACTGCTTTCACAAGTTTATTTACATTTAATCAAACAAGTTANAAGCAAAATTAGAATTAAAGCAGATTGAATCCTTTTTACATTCTAGAAAATTAACACGTGTGTGTTTTTAAATCTCAAGTCATTCATTTCATTATTTTAAACACCCCATATAGTCCCACCGGTTTGCTTTGCCAATTACTTCCTCAAATAGGAGTCATTGAATGGATTTTCTTACTCCATCAACAAAAAAGGAAATTATATACTGAATTGGAACAATGTATTCATTTACTCACTGAGGGATGACACTGTTATCCAGTGCTTGCTGGGTGTGATTCTGATGTTGTTAATCCTGGTCTTTCTGGGGCTCATTTTTTTTTTTTTTTCCTTTTTTGTCTTTTTTACTGACCGGTAACAGGATCGCAACCCTTGGTGTCGCGCCCGCACAGGGCACCGGCAACGGGCTCGCAACCCTCGGTGTTGTGCCCAGACCGCGCTCAGCCAGTGAGCGGGAACCGGTCTCCACATGGGATCCGAACCCTCGGCAGGAGCGCCACCACGCTCCCAAGTGGCGCACTCTCCAGTGCGCCACTGGGCCGGCCCGTCTGGGGCTCATTTTTGCACTGCCCTTGAATGATCAGAATCTTTGCAGATGGCTTTGATTGATTTTGGTAATATGCAGTTCTCATTACCCCACGGTGGAGTTTTTCAGGGACTCCGAATGCTGCCCATGCAGTTGGGATCCTGTTTGCCCCCTGCTCCTCTCCCTCAAGCGCTGCTGTGTTTATATATGGTTCTGGCAGATCAGGAAAGGAATCTGTGGCATGGTGGGAGCAGGGCATCTGGAGACATTTTGTTACTATCCATCATAAGTCCAATCAAAGGGCTGAATTGGCAGCTGCCATTGCAGCTTTGCAACGTCTTTACAANCCCAAGTGGCGCACTCTCCAGTGCGCCACTGGGCCGGCCCATCTGGGGCTCATTTTTGCACTGCCCTTGAATGATCAGAATCTTTGCAGATGGCTTTGATTGATTTCGGTAATATGCAGTTCTCATTATCCCACGGTGGAGTTTTTCAGGGACTCCGAATGCTGCCCATGCAGTTGGGATCCTGTTTGCCCCCTGCTCCTCTCCCTCAAGCGCTGGCTGTGTTTATATATGGTTCTGGCAGATCAGGAAAGGAATCTGTGGCATGGTGGGAGCAGGGCATCTGGAGACATTTTGTTACTATCCATTATAAGTCCAATCAAAGGGCTGAATTGGCAGCTGCCATTGCAGCTTTGCAACGTCTTTACAATCAGGCAATTAGTTTAGTAGCTGACTCTCCCTACGTAGTTGGAGTCTTACAGGTAACTCAAGGTGCATCTATCCATGAGGGAAATGATTTTCCTTTATTTGAAATGTTTGGACATTTACAAAAACTTATCCAAAAAAGACATCAGTCTTTCTATGTAATTCACATGCATTTTCATTCTAGTCTTCCTGGCCCTTTTCAATTGGAAATGATATGGCTGATCACTTTGTTATGTATAATAATATTTTACAGTAAGCTATTAATTCTCATCAGTTTTTTCATCAGAGTGCAGGAGCTCTGGCTAACATGCATTAGAACTCTTACAGGCAAGCTCGAGATATTGTTCGTGCTTTTCCCGATTGTCAGAGGTTTTCTAAATTTAATTCCCCTGGAGAAATAACAGGTAATGAAATTTGGCAAGTGGAAGCCACTCTTAAATATTTACATGTTCCCGTTGATACTTACTCTGGTCTTATTCTTGCCACTGTCCGAACAGGAGAAACTGCTAAACATGTTTAAAAAAAAAAATCGCCTTTCTGCCCTTGCCATCATGGGGATTCCAAATCAAATTAAAACAGATAATGGACCGGCATATACCTCCAAAGTCTTTCAAGTATTCTGTGACAACTGGAACATTAAATATGTCACAGGAATCCCATTAAAACCCATTGGCCAGGCAATTGTTGAAAGAACTAATGGCCTTCTTAAATCTCAAATATGTAAACAAAGGAGGGGTAATATAGATATAGGACTGGCCCCTCATGGACAAATTTTTAAAGACCTGTTTACACTAAATTTTTTAAATTGTAACTCTCAAAAATTAACAGCCACAGAGCAACACTTTATACCTCCTAAAAAGAGGCCTAGACCTTTGGTTTTATACCGCCACTTGCCAACCGGACTGCAATGGTTGAGATGTGCCGAATTGTTAACATGGGGGAGAGGGTATGTGTCTGTTCTCTCACCCACAGGCCTGCCATGGATTCCTGCTAATAA
>NW_007734347.1:50461-67250 GCF_000696425.1 Galeopterus variegatus | reverse complement strand
CCAAAGTCTTTCAAGTATTCTGTGACAACTGGAACATTAAATATGTCACAGGAATCCCATTAAAACCCATTGGCCAGGCAATTGTTGAAAGAACTAATGGCCTTCTTAAATCTCAAATATGTAAACAAAGGAGGGGTAATATAGATATAGGACTGGCCCCTCATGGACAAATTTTTAAAGACCTGTTTACACTAAATTTTTTAAATTGTAACTCTCAAAAATTAACAGCCACAGAGCAACACTTTATACCTCCTAAAAAGAGGCCTAGACCTTTGGTTTTATACCGCCACTTGCCAACCGGACTGCAATGGTTGAGATGTGCCGAATTGTTAACATGGGGGAGAGGGTATGTGTCTGTTCTCTCACCCACAGGCCTGCCATGGATTCCTGCTAATAAGGCTGTTAAACCTTTTGGGAAACCCCAAACCAGGTGAGGAATTGAACCTGATCCCCAAATCTCAACACCTTGACATCACACCTCAATCCATCTCACCAGGAATGGTACACATCAGACCACCAGTGATAGAAATAATGACAACAAGCTCGAAATCAACTCGGGGTAAATTAAAAAACTTCAACAGTCATATAGCTTTCAAAAGCTCAGTAACTTATTTAAGAAACAAAAACTAACCTAAAATCTACCTGTTTAACTAGATGGTCTCAAATTTTCTGTCATCTTAAATAGACTTCTAAATTCTCTCCTAGTCTCATCTATGTATTTCTTGACAAAATCCTATAATTCTATGCTATTTTCTTAAAAAGAAGAGAGTCTTCTCTGCATCTTCTTGAAAAGGCTTGCATACTTTGCTTTACAATGTAAATTTGTTATCTTGCTTTCTTTAAGGCAGGGTGAGGCCTCACCAATAAGTCTTTTTGAAAAAACACTATCTAAACCTGACTATCTTTTTTACTAGTGAGCTTTTTTTACATCTTGAACAAAACTTACAAGATCCTTGTTTGTTCTTGTTGTTTACGTCTGCATATATGCATGTGTAACCTGTATGTTATGTCTGTATGTTCGTGTCTGTATGTGTAATCGTTTTACGTGCAAGGTACCAGATTGGTTTATGATTAATGTGCGCTCATTAAATAAGTATAGTTTCAAGTTCACGTGACTTAAATTTTCTAAAGTTTTGAGGAATATATTTTCAAAATTTGATTTAAGCCTTTCACCTAAATTTGTCTCTAGCTCAATATGTCTCCTGGTTATCTCAGCTCTGCCTTCTGGCCATGCTGGGAGAAACTATATCTTTTAGACAATGCCACATGGAAACCTGGGACCTGAAATGGCTAGTGAAAAGAAACCTATGCCAAATATTGCGTATGCCCTAGTTAACATTAACTGATAAGGGTATAGATCTAACACACCAAGTTTTTGGCTGGGAAACTATATATATGTAATTGGTAAATATAGCTAAAACTCAAACTGGGCTTTGCATAATTTGCTCTGATAAATAGACGCCTATTTACTAACCTGAATGTATAAAAATGTTCTTATCAGCACATATCATTGCGTGGGTTTACTAATCAAACAGGATTACTAAAGGTCTTTTAACTTGACTGCTCTTAATACAAAATTGTAAAAGGTTTTCTTTGCCCCTTAGATAACTGGTTTAAGAAACTTATTTCATGGTAATTTCCTGTGCTCTCTGCCTTTGTAACCCTCTGTCACTTTGGTTTTACTTTTTCTAATAATTTGTGATTTTATTCAAGTAAGTGTTTTAAACCTTTTGTTTCTTGAAAAAACTTTCCAAACTCAAAAGCTCAACCTTTTGGTTTAAAAGAACTTTGAGGAATTCCAAGGGCCCTAGAATTTCTCAAAGGATATATAAAAAGTATATCAAAACTAATTGGCTTATTTAATAAATTAGAGTACATGGGAAAGCATTGTCAGTACTGAAGATGTTATGGATATGTGTTCCAAAGTCTTGTAAGGTTCTTAAATATCTGTGTCTTGATATAATTGCTACCAGTCATAATCTTGGTTTAACTATAATTTTAAATGTTATGTCTGCAAATATGTCATAAAAAGACTCTAATAGGTACAGTTTCTTGAAAAACGTTGAGCTCATAGCTTTAAACTAAGTTTCCAGAATTCTGATGAAAAAACTGATGGCTTTATGAAATTGTTCACAAAGGTCAAAACAACAAAAGTTAATTGGTAAATTAATTAAAAATAATTATGAGTTTTTATAATTTCCTTATTTTGAAACACTACTGGTTCTCCTAATTTTTTGTTTTCCAAACGTAAGAAAACTCTCTCTCTTAAGCTATCTATATCTAACAACAGTTTGGTAACATGTCATTTAAAACAGAAGTAAAAGTATTTGTTTTCTCCCTATTTGATCCCCCCCCCCAAATTTAATAACTTTAAGTATCCTTATGATTATCATGGCAATGTGGCTATTTTTATAAGTTCAATGAAAATTAACTCTCTTTATAAAAGGATATAATTTAAAACTTTGGTTATAAGAAAGCATGTCTCATTTCCAATTTACTGGTCCCTCTTTATGTGGCCTAAATTTGGCATTGCTGCTGCTTCATCCTGCTGTCCGTCTTTCCCCCTGACATGGGACACAGACCACCTGGGAAAGGTCCTTTCCTGCCCAGCTAGTTCAGTCGGTAGAGGTAGAGCATGGGACTCTAAATCCCAGCAATGTGGGACAGATCACTAAAAGAAAGTGAGCTGAGATGCTTCTTTCTATCATCACCTGGGAAAGAGCCTTCCCAACACCAAGAGATTTATACAAAGGAAAGTAAGACCTTTTCAATCAAGATATTAATCATCAATGCTTTTATGAGGAATGCCTTGATCATAAAGGGGGAAATAATGTCTTCTCTACAAAAGCAGTTCTCTAAATTTTCCTTGCCTTAAAGAGGGTGTTTTTGTTTTGTTTTGTTTTGTTTTTTAAAAAGATGACCGGTAAGGGGATCTTAACCCTTGACTTGGTGTTGTCAGCACCACGCTCACCCAGTGAGCTAACCGGCCATCCCTATATGGGATCCGAACCCGGGGCCTTGGTGTTATCAGCACCGCACTCTCCCGAGTGAGCCACGGGCAGGCCCAAGAGGGTGTTTTTAACTTGGATGAGACATCCTGTTCTTATACAATAGACTTGTAATTGATCAAAAATTTTACATAAGACTAGACACTCTGAAAGCAGTAATGTCCTGGACAGATTAACATTAACAAACTCTCTGGACTCAGAATCAAATATTATATGGAACAGAATCCCATTCCAGAGTTTCAGCAATTGGTAATTACACCCAATTCACAGCACCTGGAATGATGTGGATGCAGCCACACTCTGAGGGACAATGACATAATCAGTCCTCACCTGAAGTAAATTAAAAGGACTTGCTATGCTAAATGATAGACTAACTTTGCTTTAAAAGTTTTTGTCTTAACTGTGAAAACCTGATCTATAGCCTTTGCCTTTTCTTTTAAATAAATAAACGGGGGGAGGGGGGGAGTGGTAGAGGATTCATAAAGCAAATGTGCTTCACAGGGCTTGGTTTTCCAAAGCCTTGCAATTTCAAATACTGACCTTGCAAAGGACAGGAAATTTTCCCCAGGCTATTGAATCTCTGTTGCAAGATAAGAATTGTAACACAGCAAGGTTGCTGGCTCAAAGACAGACAAGTTACTAATTGATATGTAAAGTTACTAAAAAGCTGCTAGAGAGAAAAGGAATGTTGGCTAAATCAAGCCTTTGTTAGTGGATCACTTAATTTCCTAACAGAATGTCATCTGACTTGTTTTTACTGAATGTTACCTGCTTCTATTGTAAAACTTGTTAAACTGTACTTAGCAAAACCCCACCTATGTCTCTTCCTGTAACTTCTTGGTCTGGAGAATAAATGCAGGAAGAGAACCCCAATTTGTGGTTAATTTCCCAAATGGAAGAAATGCCTCATGCTTGAGGAAGTCCTGGGACATTAACTCCTTTCTGGGGCTTCTCACTGCTCAAAAGAGATGGGCTTGAGTAACCTCTGATGGCTCTGTCACCCAGGGGAAAAGGGGTGGTGACAAATCCTTGGGAGGCAAAGCAACATAAATTGGCTAATAGAAAAACTGAATTAATAATAAAATATTTCTATCTTATTTCTCCCTTCCTACTTTCCCAGATTTCTCAGGCAAATATAAACAACACTTAGCTTATGAAAGGTATTCAAGAGACAGTAGTTTAAGTTTATATCTCATTTTATGATGGTAGAATAACCTCTATATACAAACTTTGTTAAGAGGGCCAGCCTGTGGCTCATTTGGGAGAGTGTGGTGCTGAGAACACCAAGGCCACGGATTCGGATCCTAGATAGGGATGGCCGCTTAGCTCACTTGGGAGAGCATGGTGCTAACAACACCAAGTCAAGGGTTAAGATCCCCTTACCGGTCATCTTTAAAAAAAAAAAAAAAACTTTGTTAAGAAGAACATAAAGAAATCACATATCAATTCTATTTATGTATATAGGTGAAAAACTCTATAAGTAAATATGAAAAAGTTAGAGCCATCAATTTAATAAAGAAGAATAGTATCTCATGGTCAAGTAGGATTTATATCAGGAATGCATGCATGGTTTAATAACAGAAAATCTCTGAATATAAATTTTATAAAATAAATTAAATGTTAAAAACCATAAGCTTGTTTTTATGGAGTAAGACAAACATTTTCTGTATCTGGGCCTCTGCTCTTCCTCAAGCATGCCAGGTAAACTCTTTCCTTAAGGTCTTTTCACTTACCCTAATACCTTTCCACTGACCTTTACCTGGAACTCACCCCACCCCAACCTCCTGAAAGCTAACTCTTGCAAGTCTGTCAACTCCTTGCTCCAAAAAATTCTCAATGACACTTAATATGACCAATCTATTTAAAATTGAACTTCACCCTCCTTCTCCTGACCCTCCCCAAAGACAGGGGAACACCAACACAGGGGCTTTAACTTTCCATCATGTACAAGTTCATAGTGTGAGGGGCTGGTTGGTTAGCTCACTTAGTGCAGCATGGCGCTGATAACACCAGGGTCAAGGGTTTAGAACCTCTTACCAGCCAAACAAAAAACAAAACAAAACAAAAAAAAGTCTCAGGTTCACAGTTTGAAATTTATTCAATGAGCAAGTATCAACTTTGTATTTAAATAATAATTTTAGAAAGAAATTAAAAAGCATGAAGTCTATGGAATCTGAATATATCAGTAATGAGATTCCATGGCAAAGAAAAAAAAAAAGGCACCTCACATACTGTTTGTGAAGCAAATACCATAAAACATTTCGGTTTTGGGTGTCTAAGTAGCTGTACAGATTAATGCTGAGCATAGTACCTGATATACATGAAGTATTTTAGAAATGTAACCTACTATTATTTTTTAAAAGTTTATAATTAAAGAGTAACTTGCCAAATTGGATTCCTTCTCTCCTCTGGTGGAATAGAATAGTCACTTTTCTCCTTCATATGATCTCTTAGTTATTATTTCAAATGAGAAGTGTAATGTTGATTGCTTCAAAGTAGGTATCAAATTCAGAAAGCGATTTAGAAGGGGCAGGTATTTATTTACAGTTTCTAACAGATGCCTCCTGACTGTGTGACCTTGAACAACAAAAATGTCAGTTTTTTATTTTGCAATGTTTGGCTAATAACTATATCTACATCATAGGGTTGGTGTAAGCATCAAGAAAAAATAATATGTCTAGATCCTTCTGCACGTTACACAGGCACACCATTTACATCGAATCAATACTTGCCAATATTATTGACAGCGTGTCCAAAAGAGGAGTCTCCCTTAATTTGTAGGTTGAAATATTCTTCCAATTTCTGTTATTCTCCTTCTGTGTGCTGCCTCCTCTTCCCACTCCAACACCACATGGTCAATTTTCCGCAGTGTGACAGAGAAAGCACTCAGAAATCATTAGCCTAAAAGAGCCCTTGTTGTTAGAATGTATACATTTTGCCTGTGAGTGGAATTCCAGCCTCTTCTTTTGGAGTCTTTCCATCCGCACTGCACTTGTTTTCAAAGGTGCTTAGTCCTTGTGTCAATTTCTACCCATTCCTCCTGGTAAATGTATATGAATTCATTAAAGGCTTACAAGATATGGAAAAACAAGAACTCTGAGGAAAGCAGATTTGAATTTAATTCTCCATTCCGTCATTGAACAAGTTCTGTGACTTTTTGAAAATTTTTTTCTGAGTATCACCTCTGTCTAATCTCTAAATTAGGAAAAATCACCTCATTAATTAGTTAAGAATATTAAATATTATAAAGCCCTACATACTTAATGGAAAGCTCAATACAATAGCTGCTTTTTCTTGCTTCTCTTTATTGGCTTGAACACATACATGAGTATCAGTCATTACTGAGGGCATCACTTCACAAATATGTTGTGACTTGTAGCTTCGTTATCTGCATTTGAGAAAGGTGACAAACATCAGTGAAAAAGTGTAAGGGGGAAATATTTTTGGTACTTCCTAGTACTATGGTAAAACATTCCCGCAAGCACACAGATAATTTTGTTTTTCACAGATATGCTTAATCCTGATTATGGAGGGAGGACGCAGTTCTACCTATTTTCTTAAATTCTTCTCAGTTGTTTTTGGTCATATTTGTACAGTATTTCAGTTTCAATATATATATAAAATGATACATATCAACATAAATATTTGCCTGTTACCAAGCAAATTATGTAAGATATTCTGTTAGAGATTTATTGTAACTTTTGATTTTTTTTCCTGTGGTGCATTGATCAAAAAGCATTTATTTATTTACCCATGGCAGGAGAGGGACATCCAGGGGATCAAATCTAATTTAATTTTTTTAATATTTAATTTTTTAAAGGTGGGATTGGAAGAAAGGCTGAGAAAAAGCTTTCTTGGCTGCTTTAAAAGCTAAGGATTAGTAGCAGTATTCTGACCTGAAATTTGGATCTTGTGATTTCTTTCCAGGAGACTTTTCACTGCATGAAAAACCTGTCTGCAATGGCTTTATTATTTAATTCACTCTTAATTGGATACAAACCTGTAAAAAGCTAAGGGCCTAAAAGTGCACAAAGGTATTTTTTAATAGTAATATTAAGTACGTGGAAGTGAAAAATGTACTTCTCCACGTCTCTGAACCTTTCCGCTATATGTTCTAGGTTCATTTTGCATTTCTTTCAAGTTTGAAAGTTACAAGGACTGAAAATTGAATCCCCGTTTAGGGGACGATACAGCCATTTTCAAAAGAGGGTTAAGCTTTGTGTTCAGGGATGCATATTAAGAATTCTCCACGTGGCTTAAGCATGAGCACGCCTTGATTGTCAGAGGAGGTTAAGTCAGGCTGCACCTTGCAATGAGAGCCCTTGGAGAAGAGTCGGATGCTGAGGGACCAACATAGGGTGGGGCTTAGCTCCCTAAAACAGCCTTTCATAACCTTGCCAGAATCACTGAGCGCTATCAAGCCACCACTTGATGGAGAAGCAACTGCAGGAATGCTTTTCTCTGGCAAGAGCTGTTAAGTAACCGGCTTGTTAGGAAAGCTAAGGAAAAGGGTCCTTTGGGTCATCCACTTTCTCTAGTCCTGTTACCGACTCTCGGGCAATACCCAGAGGCTGTGAGGTAGGACCATTCCTATGATCTCCTCGGAGACAAAGGCAGGGGCGGGCAACTGGTGCCCATCCTTTCCGTTGAGTGCTTAGGGAGAAGATGGGATGGAGAGGGAATTTGTTTTGTTTTGGAGCCGGCTTCCCCAGGTCCATCCCGAATCCCGCGGACCCAGCCCCAGACGCAGGGAGGACGCGGCTGGGCCGCCGCAGTGGCCTCTGCGTCAAGGGGCGGGGGCGGGGAGGTGCTGCGCCCAGCCCAGCGCGTCGCCACGGCTCCCTCCCCGAGCCCCGCCGCCGCCGCCCGCGCCTCCCTCCCCTGGCAGCCAGGCGGCAGCCGCAGCACAGGCGGGCCGGGCACGTGGGCGCCTTCGTCACGCCCTCACTCACTCACACACGGGCGCGCACGCACTCGCAGCCCGTGCTGTTCCCCCGGCAGACACACAGGCGCTTACGAGTCCCTCCTTGCCAGCCAGCAGGGCAGCGACCCCCTAGACCCAGCCCCAGGGCCCGCCCTTGGAAAGCAGCGACTTCTTTCCAGACAGCTCCCTTCCGGCCTCCATCACAGCCACCTGGACCCGACCCTTGGGCGACTGCTGCTGCTGCTGGGACGTGGAAGCAGCAAGAGGCGCTGGGTCAAGACACACTAACGGCAATTAACGGTAATGACACGTTCCTATGCTAAGGGCAGGGTTGCGGGTGGGGTGGGGCTCGGGACCGGGACCAGGAGTGGAATTGATGGATGGATCCCGGAAAGGACTCAGACTGTGTCCTGGGATGGGAAGAAGGAGGGCGGCCCAAAAGCCCTGAGAAGGCGAAGCTGGGCCCGGCGGGCGACCCTCCAGGTTCTGCGTCCTGCACCTGTGCACAATCAGGGGCCGGGAGGCGGCACGAGGAGGGGGAAGCATCGTCCCTTCCCGTCCGGAACATTGCCGTGGCGTCCCAGGAGAGCGGCTGGTTTCCAAGTCAAGTCCGGGTTGAAGGGTGGGGTCCGAGCCGGGGAAGTCCGAGAGAAAAGTTGGGAGGGTCAGGGCAGAGAGAGGCGCTTCCGAGGTGAATTGGAAGCCGATCCGCGTGCCGGTGGGCGGTGGGGCGGGGACAGCAGCCAGCCTCGTTCCTCATTCGCTTCTGGTTGCTTTTGCCGAAGGCAGAGTGTTTTCACGTGACCCCAATTCCCTTTTGCTCGAGGCATCCTGTGCTAAATGGTCCCAGAGTGGGCCTTTTTACCGCGCACGGGGCGGGGGGATGCTGAAGAAAGTACAGCTGGCGTGTTTCTGCGCATCCTAGAATTGGAGATTGTGGCGGTGAGTGTGGTTGTGCTGGGATTTTAAGGAAAGAATAATGGGAAGGAATTGGAAACGCAGATCGTTTCCACCTTTCACTGGACTGGTCTGGGAGTACCTGGGCAGAAGAGGATTCTGAGTATGGGGAAAGCCTTTCAGCCTTGACTTGCATACCAGCCTTATAAATAATGAATGAATCAAAACGCCCGAGGTGTCCCCGGGACAGGCGTGACCCACCCAGAGGTAGAGACCGCAGGGGCGGGAATTCTTTCCATTGAGCGGAGAAGTGGCGTTTGAAATGCGTACCAGGAGCGCGAAGCCCCCAGGCTCCTGCTCTCTAGTGTCTCCCTTTCCCTTTCCATCCGCCTCCCTCGCAGAGAAAGGCTGGAGTAAGACGGGGCGGTGTCCGGACTTGGGCGCGGTGACGTCAGCAGTGTTTGGGTGCTTATGCAAATGAGACTGCGACCGTTTCTTCGGGTAGGGCCATTTTCCCCTCCAGGTCTTAAAGGTAGACCCAGTCTTAGTGTGAACCACCTGTGCGGTTCAGTACCCAGGAAGCGTGGGAGGAATAAAAGGTTTGCTTTACATGCAGCGTTGAGGCTCTTCATCGCCAATTCTGTAAAAGCTATTTTATATCTGTCAGTGCCCGGTTGCTTTTCTAGAATATCAGAAACAAAATCTGTGCTTTGGAAAATTGTCATTCTTTACAGACGCAGCCCTTTCAGGCTCTTCACCCCACCCAGTCTCATTTCTGCAAGAATGGTGCGGAGATACAGATTATGTCTTAGGTGCCTAATACTGGGCTTGACTCTTTTTAGGTACTTAATAAATACTTGATGATGGTGTTGGGATGCAGAAAGCTGTTACCCCCAAGCATTTACATGCTGAAATAAAGCAGCAGCCTCAGTGTCTCTCATATCCCCCCGACCCCCAATCCTCTCTCATCCTCCAAAGCACAGGATAAAGCTGTTTCCATATCTGTCTGATGTCCAGACCTGCCAAAGAAGAAAAGTTACCTCCGTCCTTTCCCTGAGTTTTCATTAATTTAACCCGTATCATGGAAAGGGAGACTGGAGTCTGTCAACACACCTGGACAAACTTTTGTCACAGACCATTGTCTTCTACTTTGGTCCCATTCAATATTTTGAAGAAAATTATTTATTAGTCATTGCTCTGCAGGCTAAATAGACTTTGTTCCAGACCATTGTCTGTTCTGCAGCCCACTGAGTCCCTCCTTAAGAATCATTTACTGCTATACCTCCATCTCCCCTTGCACCATGAAGAGCACTGGGAAATTACTCTCCTGCGATTCCTCCTCCGTGCTTTGTCCCCTCCCAACACATTCAGTAATACAATTTGTTATGCCTTTTGTTTATACTAATCTAAATTTGTCAGTGATTTTTTTTAAATGAGCCTTCAGGGGTGAAGAGGAAGTTTTCTCTTGTTCCCTACAGTTATAGTACTGTAAGCAGGATACCAAAGCAGCCCTGCTCTTCTGGAAGCTGCATCTGGAGGAGACCAGAGCCTAGTAAGCCTGCAGAGTAAGACTTTTGCTCTGTCTCTTTCTGTGGAATCTAGTTGAGTGTATGGTAAAGATCGCTGTCTCTTTTTTATTGATATCTCGGAGAAAAGGATTTGTGTGACTAGTCTTCGGCTTAGGCACTCGAGTGTATAGTCTGTTTTTCATGTTTCTTTCTGTGTCATTTGTCTTAAAGAGAAGTATATATGGTTACCGTCTCCTCTTATTTGCGTCCTGAAGCTTATTTATGATGAAGTGGGAGCTCATTCTCTTTTGGTCTCCACCATTTGGGGAACATGTTTTTGGGGTCATATTTGGTGGCCAATTTAAATGAACTTGGAACCCTGAGCTGCACACACTTTGTTCTGAACATGTCAGGCTCTCAGGGAAGTTTGTCATAAGAGTCCCAATACATAAAAGCTTTTGTGGTCTCAACTTTGTTGCCTTCTTTGTGTTGGGAAATTTCCCCAGAATCGCCTTTCAGGGGAGTTACAGATTAGTGGATCTATGACTGCAGGCACCTCACATTTTCCTTTATTGAAACATTGATTGTACATATTTAAGGGGCACAGAGTTATGTTTTAATACATGTATATACTGCATGATGATCAAATAAAGGTAATTATATTCATCATTGCAAAATTAATCATTTCTTTGTGATGAGAACATTTGATCTCTTCTAGCCATTTGATAACATACAGTAAATTATTAATTACAGATGCCTAGAGCTACTTTATACCATTAGAACTTATTTTCCTTAGTTAGCAGTAATTTTGTGTCCATTAACCAACCTCTCACTACCCCCCTACCTCCTACTCTTCCCAGGCCCTAGTAACCATAATTCTACTGTCGACTCTAAAAGTTCAAATTATCGTTATTGTTATTTATTTATTTATTTATTTTTTAGCTCCCACATATGAGTGAGAACATGCAGTGTTTATCTTTCTGCACCTGACATATTTCACTTAACATAATATATTCCAGGTTCATCCATTTTGCCATGAATGACAAGATTTTATTCTTTTTTACAGCTGAGTAGTATTCCATTTTGTACGTATTCCACATTTTCTTTATTCATTCACCTGACAGTGGACACCTAGGTTGATTGAGAATCTTGGCTCTTGAGAATAGTGCTGCAGGAAACATGGGGGCGGGGTGCAGATATCTCTCTGATATGCAACTTTCCTTTGGATAAATACCTAGCAGGGGAATTTCTGGATGATATGGTAGTTCTATTTTTAATTTTTTGAGGAACAATAATGTTTTCCATAATGACTGTACTAATTTACACGTTCCCACCAACAGTATATAAGGGTTCCCCTTTCTCTGTGTCCTTTGCTGGCATATGTTATTTTTTGTCTTTTTCATAATAGCCATTCTAACTGGGATGAGATGATACGTCAGTGTGGTTTTGATTTGTTTTTCCCTGATGATTAGTGATTTTGAGCATTTTTTCATATACCTGTCAGCCATTTGCATATCTTCTTTTGAGAAATGTCTATTCAAGTCATTTTCTCATTTTTTTTTTTTTCCTTTTTGTCTTTTTTTGTGACTGGCAACGGGATCGCAACCCTCAGTGTCGCCGTACCGGACTGGGACCGGCAACGGGATTGCAACCCTCGGTGTTGCGTCCGCACCTCGCTCAGCCAGTGAGCGGCCGGTCTGTATGTGGGATCCGAACCCTCGGCGGGAGCGCTGCCGTGCTCCCAAGTGGCGCACTGTAGCAGTGCGCCACCGGGCCGGTCCATTTGCTCATTTTTTAACAGGATTTTTCTTTTTGGCTGTCGAGTTATTTGAATACTTGTATATTCTGGGCCGGCCCGTGGCTCACTCGGGAGAGTGCGGTGCTGATAACACCAAGGCCCCGGGTTCGGATCCCATATAGGGATGGCCGGTTCGCTCACTGGCTGAGCGTGGTGCTGACAACACCAAGCCGAGGGTTAAGATCCCCTTACCGGTCCTCTTTAAAAAAAAAAAAAAAAAAAAAATACTTGTATATTCTGCTTATTAGCCCCTTGTCTGATGAACAGTTTGCAAATATTTTCTCCTATTCTGCTGGTTGCCTCTTCTCTCACTCTGTTGATATTTTCCTTTTCTGTGCAGAGCCTTTTAATTTGAGGTAGTCCCATTTGTTTATTTTTGCTTTTGTTGCCTGTGCTTTAGAAGTCTTCGCAATAAAATTTTGCCCAGGTGTTATCATTAATTCTAGGTGTCAACTTGATTAGATTAAGGAATACCTAGAAACCTAGTAAAGCTGTCTTTTTCCCTAAGAATTATTTACTCCTACACCTCCATATCCTCTTTCTCTATGAAGAGGAGTGTGTAAAATACATACACCATTTGTTAATTGGAAAATTAATCTCTTGTAATTTCCCCATTCTTTGCCCCTTCCCAATACATATAATAATAATTTTTTATACTTTTTGTTCATATTAATCTAAATTTGTCAGTGATTTTCATTAATGAGTCCTCAGGGGTGCAGAAGTTTTCCCTTGCCCTCTACACTGGACTGACTTTTCTTTGGAGAGTATATGTATTTCCCTCATTAAATTCAGGCTATACAATCATCAGAATCAGATGATTTTATTTGCATGACCAACAATACATGTGTACCTATTGGAATAAAATATATTATCCCACCAAATTAAAATTAAATTCTTCAACCATTTTTCCCCAATCGAAACTTTCAATATGTTCTTTTTTTCAGGAAGACAGGAATTAACAGAATTTTGAAAGGAAGCCAATCTCTTACTGTTTTTTGATAAGCTTTTCTTTTTCAGATTGCACATTATATACTAAATTCAAGAATTACTTTATAATTTCAAAATGTCTAACTCAAGTTATGGTATTTTAATCGAATTAGGAAAGGTATTTATATATGTTTCTGGGAGATAAATACTCTGTCACCCAATTAATAAATAAGAAATAGAGATTTTAAAATTGGATAATTTACCTATTTGAGTTACAAATAGTCAGATGAGATGCCTTACTTGTAAATTATTAAACATTTAAAATTAGTCGGAATGGGCCAGTCTGCGGCTCACTCGGGAGAGTGCGGTGCTGATAACACCAAGGCCCCGGGTTCAGATCCCATATAGGGATGGCCGGTTAGCTCACTGGGTGAGCGTGGTGCTGACAACACCAAGTCAAGGGTTAAGATCCCCTTACCGGTCATCTTTAAAAAAATAAAAATAAATAAATAAATAAAATTAGTCAGAATAGTTAATAAAACCTAAATTCCATATTTCTGATCATTAATTTACCCAGTGATAACAGTTCAAATTTTACTATACACATGTTAGGGAATATGCTTCCCCTTGTCATAAAATAAAACTTGTTTATGAATAGGTAAGAAATTTGCATTCTTTTATTCTCTGGTATGATCATGGACCTAGAATGTCAGACCTGAAAGTGACCTTGGTGATTTTCAAAAGTTCCAAAAACTTTTCTTTTACTTTTCAATTTACCTTTCAACTTCTTTTGGAATGTATGTTACTTCTTTATTACTATATAAATATGCATGACTGGATATATTAAGACATTCCACTGCAGGTAGATTTTGAAACTGTTTCTGAGCAGATGGCATTATTAACAAAAATCCACGGGCATAACCTGATACACGAAAAATATTCAAGGTTACATGGCAAGAGTCTTTAGATTTATTTCCAATTTGCTTATAGCTTACAGCACTACTCTTCTGGGAGTATTTAGTAAATATTTTTGGATAAATTTATCTGCTTAAATATTAACTTTGACAAGTTATTATCTTTTTGTTTGTTTTTGTGAATAACAAGCCCTAAGGATAGACTGGAATGCAGGGTAGTTTTAAATGCATGGTATCACGTGATATAGAGTAGAGATATAGAGGATAGTTTAGCCTTGAAGGTCACTTTATTTCTTTGTGATTAATGCACTACGGTATCCTTTTGTATAAGATCGATTGCTATCTTTGAATAGAATGCTTACCCTGTGAGCTTCTTCAACTGTCAGATTGCCAAAGACCAAAAAGATTACTCACTGTATTGAAGAGGCAGAAGGAAACAGGCACTGTCATATAATGCTTATGGTAGAACAAATTGAGACAATTTTTATAAAGGGACATTTGGCAATATTTATCTAAATTATTAAAAAGTATATACCCTCTGATCGGGTAGTTACACTTCTAGGAATTTATTCTACAAATATGGAAATGCAGGAAATACAAAGCTATCTATTGGAACACTGTAATAGCAAATTATCATATATACAAAGGGATATTATACAGTTGTATTTTTAAGAAAATGAATCTATTTTATTAAGATCAAAAATTTTTAAAGATTTTTAAGTGGAAAATTAAGGTGTAAAATTATGCATATAGTAATAATTTTGAAAAAAGCTGCAGGTTGGAGAGAAAACACATATAGAAGTATCTATTAGCTTGAATATACACATATACCCATGGAAGATTTTAGCTACTTATTGGGAGGGAGATAGAATGTAGTACTGGATGTGCTGGGGAGAAAAGGTGGGAAGATTTTTTTTACTCTGTTTACTTTAATACCATATTATTTATTATTTATTAAAAATATAAATTAAAAAATATTCTAAAGTGAAAACGATGGCAAATAAACACCCTTGGTAGACTAGTATGGTGTTATCAGCACCGCACTCTACCGAGTGAGCCACGGGCCGGCCCAGGGAAGATTTTTTTTACTCTGTTTACTTTAATACCATATTATTTATTATTTATTAAAAAATATAAATTAAAAAATATTCTAAAGTGAAAACGATGGCAAATAAACACCCTTGGTAGACTAGTATTCAGGCATCAAATCTTATCGAATTAGTAAGGTACAAAAGTCAATAAGTATTTTGGCTACATGATTTTTGTTGTTTCTGAATTTGCAAGGCAGTTTTCTCTTTCAAAATTTTTAGTAATAAAATTATATTAGGGCCGCAGATTGAGTGGATTTGCTAAATTTAGCTAGTTATATCAGCATAAATGCCATGTTTTCTGTTTGTTTTTTGTGAGTGGACCGAAATTTTATTTTTTTATTTTGAGATGATTATAGATTCACATGTAGTTAAGAAGTAACACAGATAGTTCTTGTGTGCTCTTTACAAAATTTCCTTTAAATGTAACATCTTGCAAAAACTATACTACAACATAATCAGAATATTGACATCGATACAGTGGAATTCCAGAACAGTTGTATCACATAAGGATTTCCTGTGTTGCCCCTTTTATAACCGCAACCACTTCACTCCTGCCCCCAGTCTCTTCTTGTTTTATTTTAAACTTCCACAATAAGCACGTATTTGAGTATTTATTTATTTATTTATTTATTTATTTATTTATATTTTTGGCAGCTGGCCAGTACAGGGATCCGAATTCTTGACCTTGGTGTAATAACACCGTGCTCTAACCAGTTGAGCTAACCAGCCAGCCCCAGTTTCTTCTTAATTCCTGGAACCCCCTAATCTGTTCTTCATGTTTATTATTTGATCATGTCAGTAAGTTATATGAATGGAATCATATGCTATACAACATTTTGTTTTTTTCACTCAGGAAAATTTCTAGTAGATTCATCCAAGTTGTTGTGCGTATCAGTGCAGACAGCACCCATATCTGCAGGTACTCATCCATGTAGTTAACCAACTGTGGGTCAAAAATATTTTTAAAATATGGGAAAAAACACAAAAATACAGTTTAATAGCTATTTATATAGCATTTATATTATATTAGGCATTATAAGTAATCTAGAGATGATTTAAAGTATATGGGAGGATATGTATAGGTTACATGCAAGTACTATTGTGTTTATGTAGGGGACATGATCATTTGTGGACTTTGGTATACACAAGCCTCCTGGAACTAATTTTCTGCAGATACAAAGAAACCATAGTGGTTTGTTTTTATTACTGAGTGCATATGCATATCATGTTTTGGATGTACCAGAATTTGTTTAACCATTCACCCATTGAGTGACATCTGGGTTATTTTCAGTTTAGGGTTATTGTGAATAAGTATGATTTGTACACTTCTATACAGGTTTTTATGGAACGTAAGTTTTCATGTATCTAGGATAAATGCCCAGGCGTGCAATTGCAGGATTATATGGTAGTTGCATGTTTAGTTTTTAAGAAACTGCCAAACTGTTTTGCGAAGTGATTGTACCATTTTACACACTCACTGTCAGTGAACGAATGATCCATTTTCTCTGCATCTTTGCCAGAATTTTACACACTCGTCATTTAGCCATTTTGATAGGCATATAGTAATGTCTCATTCTGGTTTTAATTTGCATTTCTATACTTGCTAACAAAATTGAAACTCATTTCATGTGCTTATTTGCCATCCATACATAGTATTCAGCGAAAGGTTTGTCCATGTCCTTTGCCCACTTTCTATTTTATTTATTTTATTTTTATTTGTTT
>NW_007734347.1:43755-50123 GCF_000696425.1 Galeopterus variegatus | reverse complement strand
ACTCACTGTCAGTGAACGAATGATCCATTTTCTCTGCATCTTTGCCAGAATTTTACACACTTGTCATTTAGCCATTTTGATAGGCATATAGTAATGTCTCATTCTGGTTTTAATTTGCATTTCTATACTTGCTAACAAAATTGAAACTCATTTCGTGTGCTTATTTGCCATCCATACATAGTATTCAGTGAAAGGTTTGTCCATGTCCTTTGCCCACTTTCTATTTTATTTATTTTATTTTTATTTGTTTATGTATGTTTTTGGTGGCTGGCTGGTACAGGGATCTGAACCCTTGACCTTGGTGTTATAATAACATGCTCTAACTAACTGAGCTAACCAGGCAGCCCTCTATTTTATTTTTAGTTGTTGAGTTTCAAGAATTCTTTATATATCCTTAATAGTAGTCATTTGTCGTATATGGGGTCTTCAAATACTTTCTCCCAATCTTTAGCTTGTTTTTTCATCTTTTTAATAGGCTCTTTCATAGAGCAAAAGTTTTTAATTTTGAGGCCCAGTTTAGGAATTTTTGCTTTGATGAATTCTGCTTTTGATGTCAGTCTAAGAACTCTTTGCTTAGACCTAAATCTCAAAGATTTTCTCCAATAGTTTTTTACTAAAAGTTTTATAGTATTATGTTTTATGTTCAAGTCTGTGTTCTTTTTTGAGATAATTTTTGTATAATGTGTGAGATTGACATAGAGGTTATATTTTTGCCTCAGGGTGTCTAATGGTTTTCAGAACCATTTATTGAAAAGTATATCTTTTTTCCTTTGAATTTGCTTTTGTATCTTTATATAAAATCAGTTGGGAATATTTGTGTGGACCTTTTTCTGTGTAGTTTTTCTGTTTCGTTGATTTATGTCTGTATCCTCCTGCCAACGCACACAGTCTTCATTACTATAGCTACATGATAAGTCTTGAAATCAGGTAGAACCATTCCTCCCACTTCATTTTTCTGTTTCAAAATTGTTGTAGCTATTTTAGTTTTTTTTCTTTTTATATAAATTTTAGAAAAACCTTGTCTATACAAAATAATTTGCAGTAAGTTTTACAGGAATTGCATGAAAGTCTATATCAATTTAGGGAAAATGACATACTCACTATGTTAAGTATTCTTATCTATGAACATGGTTTATCTGTGTTTTGAACGAAATTCTTTGAGTTTCATTATCAACTCAGCTGGTGACTACTGTCCCTAGCAGCCATCAGAGGCCCAGACAAAAGAGCAACAGCAGGGAATCCACTTGCATGGATCCCTTTGGTGTAGCCTTGCTGTCAGGCATGGCTTCAAAGACACAAGCACAGTGTGAAAATTAAAGAGTTTTTAGTACTTACAGACCATGGAGAGTACATGGCACCCTGGAGTCGATGCACCTAGAGGGCAGGGAGCACAGGCAGTGAGAGAGAGAGAAAGGTACCTGTGGCCAATGCCTTTACTGGGTCAGAGCAGTGACTAGGAGATAGTCACTGTGCATATCTGCTCAGTCCATGGGGGCTGTGAGGGTCAGCAAGACAGTTAAGTAGGCTGCATCTGTCTGTGCTATAGGAAAGTGGTCACCAGCAACCAGTTGTAGAAGGCAGATGCCTGAATTGACCACATTGAGGACCTGGTCAGAGGTGGAGTATAGAACTAAAAACTGTGTCAAGGGTGCCTGAGCCCTGCTTCTGGTATGATTAAATCCAACTTATATTTAAAATGGATGCTGAGGCAACGTAAAATTATAAGCATTCATTACAGTTTGTTAATATATTTAGATCTTCTTTCATTTCCTTCATCAACACTTTGTAGTTTTCAGAAAAAAGTACTGTTCATATTTTGTTACATTTTTATATATTTCGGTTTTTTTAGTGATTGCAGATGCTAATGTATTTTTAATTTCTGTGTCCACTTGTTCATTGCTAACATGAAAATACAGATGATTTGTATACATTTATTTTGTATCATGTGACTTTATCTCACTTATTCTAGGAGGTTTTTTACAATAGATTCTTTAGGATTTTCAACACAGACAATCAGAATGTCTGTAAGTAATGAGTTTTCTTCCTTTCTTTTTGGTCTATATGCCTTAGGTTTCCTTTTTCGTTTTCTTGCCTGGTTATACTGACAAGAAAACTTCCAATAATATGTTGAATAAGAGTGTGAGAGTGGACATTGTTGTCTAGTTCCTCATCCTAGGGGGTAAGCACTTAGTCTTTCATGAGTAAATTTAATATCAATTGTACTTTTTTATTTTTATTTTATTTATTTTTTTATTTTTTTAAAAAGATGACCGGTAAGGGGATCTTAACCCTCGACTTGGTGTTGTCAGCACCACGCTCAGCCAGTGAGCGAACCGGCCATCCCTATATGGGATCCGAACCCGTGGCCTTGGTGTTATCAGCACCGCACTCTACCGAGTGAGCCACAGGCCGGCCCCAATTGTACTTTTTTAATAGATGCTCTTTTTCAAATGGAGAATGTTCCCTTCTATTACTAATTTTTTTGTCGGCATTTGATCATGAATGGATGTTGAATTTTGTCAAATGCCTTTTCTGCATCAGTTGATATGTTCACGTGGTTTTTATCTTGTAGTCTGTAATTATGATGAATTACCTGTTTATTTTTGAATTTTGAACCAGCCTTGCATACTTGGAATAAACCTCACTTGGTCATAATTTTATATATTGCTGAATTTCTTTTTCTAACAATGTTTCTGTGTTCATTAGAGATATTGACCTATAGATTTCTTTTCTGGTACTGTATTTATCTAGTTGGTATTTGAGTAATACTACTTTCATAAAATGAATTGGAAAGTGTTCTATTATGTTCTGTTGTCTAAAGAGACTGTGTAGAGTTGGTGTTAATTCTTCCTTAAAGATTCTTCAGTGAAACCACCTGGGCCTAGAGATTTCTTTTTCAGGCGGTTTTAAACTAAAAATTCAGTTGAAAAACAATAGTTATAGGATTACTCAGATTATCTATTTTGTATTGGATGAGTTTTGGTAGTTTGTGGTCTTCAAGGAATTGACCCGTTTCATCTAAGCTGTTGAATTAATTTATGTACATAGAGTTGCTTGTTATCTAATATCTGCCAGATCTGTAGTGATATCCCATTTCATTTCTAATTGGGTAATCTGCATCTTCTCTCTTTTTGTCGATTTTGCTGGAAGCTTCTTAATTTCATTGTTCTTTTCAAAGAATCAGCTCTTTTTTCATAGATTTTTTCCTGCTGTTTTTCTGTTTTCAGTTTTATTGATTTCTGCTTTTATTTTTACTATTTCCTTCCTTCCTCTTGGTTTGGGTTTTACTTTTTTTTTTTTTTCCTTCTGGATTTTTAATGTGGAGGTTTTGATTACTGATTGAGACCTTTCTTGTTTCTTAACATAGGCATTCTAGTGCTATGAAATTTCCTCTCAGCACACTTTAGCTGCATCCCACACATTTCAATATGTTGTGCTTGCACTTTCATGTGGCTCAGTGTATTTTTGTTATTTCCCTTATGACATCCTCTTTGACTCATGGATTATTTAGAAATATGTTGTTCTAATTTCCAAGTGTTTGGTGATTTGGGGGCTGTCTATTCTATTATCAATTCCTATTTCAATTTTTTTATGGTCAGAGAATTTAAATTCTTTTAAATTTGTTGAGGTTTGTTTTATCACCCAGAATACAGACTATTTTGGCAAATGTTCCATGGGCACTTGGAAAAAATATGTATTCTGCTGTTGTTGGCTTGAGTATTCTATAAATGTCAGATCCTGTTAGTTGATGATGTTATTCGGTTCTGTATCCTTACTGATTTTCTCTTAAACCTCTGTCAATTGCTGAGAGAGGGGTGTTGAAGTCCCCAACTATCATTGTGTTTCTTCAGTCTTGGCCTTGGAACTTATATAGTGTCACTTATGCTGCTTTCTTTTGGTTACAGTAAGCTCAAGCCTGGCCCAGATTTAAAAGAAAGGGAAATAGACTCCATCTCTTGATGGGAAAGTAGCAGGCATGTACAGAATTGGGAGGAATTGTTAGTGTTTATTTTTGCAAAAACTCACTACAGCAGATAACCACAGAAATCATACCTTATACGCCGAAGACAACAAAATTTAAGTGTTTTCAAATTCATATTTTCATAAGGCATTATAATACCAATATATAAATAAGTATAAATAATATTATATTCCTGTGGTAGGCTGATAATGGCTTCTAGAGATATGTCTACTTTCTAATCCCTGACACCTGTGTTACCTAATTTGGAAAAAAGGTCTTTGCAGACATAATTTTAAGATGAAGAGCTTTCCCTGGAATGTCCACATGGGTCCTACATGCCATCACAAGGGTCATTATAAGAAAGAGTCAGAGAGACATTAGACAAGGAAGTAGGCAATGTGACTACAGAGACAGAGAGATTGGAGTGATGTTGCCACAAGAATGCCAGTAGGCACCAGAAGCTCAAAAAGGCAAGGCAAGACTCTTCCTAGAGCTTCCTGAGGAAATACGGACATGCCAACACCTTGATTTTGATTCATTGAAACTTATTTTGCATCTGTGGCCTCCAGAGCTATTGAAGAATACATTTCTGTTTTCTTAGGCCACTAAATTTGAAGTGATTGCTTACAGCAGCCTCAGGAAATAAGTACAGTTCCTAAGCCTGAGGTGATCTCAGTATGTTAATAAAACTTTAAGTGTTTAAGAGTTTTCATCTATCTTAAAAATGTTTAAGTCTTTTGGAAATACTGTTTTAGTTAAGATTTAAAATCTTTCTTTAGCTCATATAAGTCAATAAAAATACGCTTCAATTTATGGAAATTACTTTATGATTATAATTAAATTCTGAAATAATTACAAGTTCATATGAGGGTGCAAAGGGAGGTCTTGTGGACCCTTTGCCCACCCTTGCCTAACAAAACACCTTTTATAGAACACACTATAACCTCAAAACCAGCCTATTGACATTGGTATAATTCATAGAGCTTTTACAGATTAATGCAGTCATTTTCTCTCTCTGTGCGTGTGTGTATAGCTCAATACAATTTTATCAGATGTGTAGCTTCATGTAACCTTTGCCACAATGAATATACTGAACTGTGCCATCCCGCAAGATTTCCCTCCTGCTACCCTTTTTTAGCACACCTGCCTGCCCTCCCTATGCCTAACTCTTTAAAACCACTGATTTGTTGTTCATCTCTATAATTATGTTAGTTCACCAATGTTATATAAGTGGAATCATGAAATATGTATTTTTTTTGAAAACAGATTTTTTGTTTTAATTTTTTTATTCAGCATCATTTCTTTGAGGTTCATTTAAGTCATTGCACATATCAATAATTCTATACTTTTTTACTGCTGAGTGGTATTTTAACCATTCACCTACTGGAAGGTTTCCAGTTTTTAGCTATTATGAATAAAGCTGCTATGAACATTTGCGTACAAGTTTCATATGTTTTTATTTCCCTGGGATATATTTCTAGGAGTGCGGTTGTTGGTTACTATGAGAAGTCCATTATTAGTGTTAAAAGTAACTGCCAACTTTTTTTTTTAGAGCGGCTGTACCATTTGACATTTCCACCAGCAGTGCATAATTTACCTAGTTTCTTCATGTCTTCACCAATATTTGTTGTTATTCCTTTTTAAAAAAATTTTTAGCCATTCTGATAGGCGTGTTATAGGTCACCTTTTTGGGCAGAACATATATTTAATAAAGTATAAATTGTGACTTTGTATTGCCATTTATAAAAAATGTTTCTACTTTTTGATTGGCTCTCTGATTTTTACTATCTTTTTGCTTAATGCAAACATTTTATGTAAAGAAGGATATAATTTGCAAAATAAATTTTTAGATTAATTCTATATTGTTAAAAATATTGTATATTTGTCAGGATTATTATTTCGATATTTCAACAAATTGCAAATTTTCTTTTTGCAATTATTCAATGACTACAAACTTCTCAACATATTGTGCCAGTTTTTCTTGAATGTTGTAATATGGTCCAACACTTTGATTTTATTCAGATAGTTTTTACTTTCTATCTTATATATTAGAATTAGAAAATACATATTTCATTTGAATTCACAATGAATTTCAGGTTCAATGTTCAGATTGGTTCATATTTAAAGAAAACTACCTTTAGTAAAATTAGAATTTGTCAAAGTCAGGGAGATAATTTACTAGTGTTCTAGTGCTTCATTATAATAATAGAATATTAAGCTGTGACAAATGCCAGTAATTAGTCAATGTGGACAAGTCTGTTTGAGTCATCTCTCATCTCTTAAGATGCAAGTGCCTGCCTGCTATTTCAGGTCTTTGCATATTTTCACTGGAAATGTTAACTAAAATTTTTTTTTTTTTTTTTTTTTTAAAGGATGACCGGTAAGGGGATCTCAACCCTTGGCCTGG
>NW_007734347.1:40723-42764 GCF_000696425.1 Galeopterus variegatus | reverse complement strand
CGTGGCCTTGGTGTTATCAGCACCGCACTCTACCGAGTGAGCCACGGGCCGGCCTTAACTAAAATTTAATATGTATTTTTTTTTCTTTTTGTTGGGGGCCAGTACAGGGATCTAAACCCTTGACCTTGGTGTTATAACACAGCACTCTAACCAACTAAGCTAACCAGCCAGCCCAATATAAAATAATTTTGAAAAAGGTTGTAATAATAGTTTGGAAGCTAAGAAGTCTTAAAAGATAAGAATAAGAATTGCCTAATAGAGTTAATTCTGTAGTGACAATATTAGCAAGACTGGTCAAGACAAAAACAGAGGAAAGACTTGTTACAAATATCAGGAATAAACAATGGGATATGGTTACAAATTCTACAGATATTTAAAAAAGGTCTGTGAAATATTTTAAATCACTTTATGCCAATGAATTTGACACTTCAGATGAAATGAAAAAAAATTCCTTGAAAATATGACTTGGGCCGGCCCGTGGCTCACTCGGGAGAGTGTGGTGCTGATAACACCAAGGCCACAGGTTCGGATCCCACATAGGGATGGCTGGTTCGCTCACTGGCTGAGCATGGTGCTGACAACACCAAGTCAAGGGTTAAGATCCCCTTACCGGTCATCTTTAAAAAAAAAAAATATATATATGACTTACTAAAACTAACACAAGACAAAGAAAATCTAAGCAGCTGTATATCAATGAAAGAAATTGAATTTTTAGTTAAAAATATTCCAAAAAGAAAATCCCAGACCCAGATGGCTTATTGGTGCATACTGTGAAATATTTAAAAAAGATATAAAACTAATGCCACATATATTTTTTCAGAAAATAAAGGAAAGACCACTTCAAAATTCCTTTTATGAGTCCACCAAAACCAGGGAAGCAAAGTACAAGGAAAGAAAATGACAGACCCACGTTCCTATGAAAGTAGTTGAAAAAAATCCCTAACAAAATAGTAGCAACCAGCCAGCCACCAAAAAAAAAAAAAGAAATTACCAAATTTATGTATGATATACTAAAAAGGTAATATGTCACAACTCTGAGATTTATACCATAAAAGAAAGATTGGATAAGATACAAAATCAATGCAATAATTTATATTAGCAGATTAGGAGTTAAATGATTATTGTAAATGTGGAAAATTCTGTGTGAAAATTCAACTTATNGCTCCCGCGGCGGGTTTGGATCCTATATGGGGATGACCGGTGTGCTCATGGTGCTCGCTGGCTGAGCACAGTGCGGCCAGTCTCAAAAAGGACAAAAAAAAAAAAAAAGAAAAGTACAAATAAAATTATATTTATTTATAGATGAGATGCTTGTGTAAATAGAAATCCTAAAGGATCTTTAAAAAAGACAATTTGACTTAGCATTATAAAATCAGTTTATTCCATATTCTAGCAGAACACAATTGCAACCTGAAATTTCAGAAAAAAAATTATAATCATATCCAAAACTATAAACTAATTAGGAATAAATTTAACAAAAGGTGTGCAAAACCACTACAGTGAAATCTTTGAAACATTGTTGAGAGAAATTAAAGAAAAAATAAATTAATGAAAAGATATATACCAAGTTTATATATTGGAAAAACTCTATTTTTATTTTTTTATTTTATTTATTTATTTATTTATTTTTCCTTTTTTGTCTTTTTTACTGACCGGTAACNCAGATTAGGAGTTAAATGATTATTGTAAATGTGGAAAATTCTGTGTGAAAATTCAACTTATTCATTATTAAAAAGAAAAACTCACTGAAGTAGAAATTAAAAGTAACTTCTCTAAACTGATAAAGAGAATCTATAAAAAAATTTATAACTAAAATTGTACTAATAAGTGAAATATTGAGTACTTTCCCAGTAAGATTGGAATTTGAATGAAGATGCTACTTTTGTTCAGCGTTTTAGTGGATTTCCTAGCTAGTAAAGTTAGTCAAGACAAAGAAATTAAAGGTAAACAAATTAGAAAAGTACAAATAAGGGCCGAGCCCGTGGCGCACTTGGGAGAGTGCAGCACTGGGAGCGCAGCAGCGCTCCCGCGGCGGGGTTGG
>NW_007734347.1:11354-39711 GCF_000696425.1 Galeopterus variegatus | reverse complement strand
TGGGAGCACCGCCGCGCTCCCAAGTGGCGCACTCTCCAGTGCGCCCCCGGGCCGGCCCGGAAAAACTCTATTTTTAGATGTCAGTGCTCCCCAAATGATCCATAGAGATCGATACAGTCTAGTTTAAAATCTCAGAAGGCTTTTTTGTTTGTTTGTTTGTTTGTTTGTTTTGGTAGAAACGGACAAGCTGATTTCAACATTTATGTGGAAAGACAAGGGCCTAGAATAGGTGAAAAAATCTTAAAAAAAGAAGATTATGTAAAATAAAATGGTTGGGGTTGAGAACCACTGAGTTAGACATTTATTATGTTGATCTATGAAAATTTTGGGTCTAGCTTCAAAATAGATTTATTCTGAAAAAGTATACATTAAGATAATTAAAGCAACACAAAAAAGGGAGAATGAGAACAATGCAAATATGTCTGAATTTAATAATGTAAAGTTCCTAACATTTTTTTCATATTAATATCTATAGAGATAGATGAATTATGTATACTCAGACAGACGAATAGAAAGATAACAACGTTTTTACATTCATAGTTTGTGTATTATTTAGGGTTCTTTGCAAGCTGTAGAAACTGATGCTGACTAAGAGGCAAAAGAAGAAAAAATATTGGCAGGGTTGCGGGGGCTTAAAGAAAAAATGGGGTGCTTGGCAATGAGATGGAAAAGGGCAAGAATGAAAATTGTTCTGACACAACCTTCTCGAGGATCCATGACTACAGTAGTAGTTACAGCCTGGGCATAATGCCTATGATGGAATTGATTGAGATGCCAACTTTTTGATCTCTTTGTTCCTGTCTTTAAGATTCAAACTCCAGGGAGAATGAATTTAACAAGACAAATGTGGAAGATTATTTCCAAGACAGTGACAATATTTTTCTCTTCCCTCTACTCAGGCCCTTTATAATACAACATTGTTGTTCTTTCCATCAAGACATGGGGCTTATTTCTCTACTGTTGAATTAATCTGGACTTGGCTGTGAGACTTGGCTTTGGCCAGTGACCCGTTAGCAAATGTGACACAAAAACAGGCTCTATAGCACTTGTTCAGGGAGCTTACCTTCTTTTGGCTGTAGTTGGAAATCTGAGCTTACAATGCAAACAAGTTGGAGCTAGCATTTTGGAGAGACTACGTGTAGGAGAACCAAAGGGCTCTGTCTGATGGTCTGCCTCCTACCAGAACGTGAGTGAGACCACCTTAGCCCATCCACCCCCACTGGAGTTGACAGATGACTGCAGTGCGGGAGTAACCCAAGTAAAGACCAATGGAATAATTGATCATGTGTCTAAGCCTAGCTCACATTGCTGAACCAAAGAATCATGAGCAAATAAAATTGTATTTTTTTAAGCCACTAAGTTTTGAGTGACTTGTCATGCAGCAATAGATAACAGATACAGAAAAAAAAAATGGTGTTAAAGAAACTAAAACATGTAGCATCAGCTCTGGACTTATCATTCTCCTTAACAAAGTAGTATACAACAAACCAGTTGTATAATACAATAAGAATGCTAATAATTATAGTAATGAAAGAAAATATATATTGAGTCCTCTCAGTGTGCTAAAATTTACTGAAGCTCTTTATTATTAGATAAACATATTATTGTCCTCATTTTATAAATGAAGAAACTGAAGCACAGCTAAGTAACTTGGCCAAGGTCGTGATAGAGCTAGGACTTGAACTTAGACAGTCTGTCTCTAAAACCTACATATAAATATTTGGCAACAATAGATGTCTGTTCTCATCCAAACATGTTAATTTCTATAAGATCCCATTAGAATTAAATAAAAAAGATTATATGAAGTCATGAAAAGGTTGAGGTCATTATTCTCTTTTAGACTATGAGTTTCATATTTAGAAAGAATCTATTACTTCCTGCATGAAAGATGAGAACATTTATGTCTCATATTTCAATTCCTGATTTTGTCAGTTATGTTATTTTTAGTTTTAATTTATGCATTTTCCCTTAACATAATTTTAACAGATTGTAAATCTTATTGTTTAATGCTCACTTGTATTCTTTAAAACGGCTACTCTGTTGCTGAGGTCTTTACTTTGTTTACTCTCTTGATTGGTTCAATTTCATATTATGGAGCCCTTCCCTCTATTTTCTCTCCACACCCCCACCCCACCCTAGGATCCATAGGGCTCATCACTTCTCTTATGGATAGGAATATTAACTTGTGGGCTTTATAACTGGAATACAAATGAGTTGGGTTAAAAAATTGGAGATTACGGGGCCGGCCCGGTGGCGCACTGGATAAGTGCACCGCTTGGGAAGCGTGGCGGCGCTCCCGCCCGAGGGTTCGGATCCCACATACAGACCGGTTCCCGCTCACTGGCTGAGCGAGGCGCGGGGGCAACACCGAGGGTTGCGATCCTGTTGCCGGTCCCCGGTCCGGTACGGGGGCAACACCGAGGGTTGCTATCCCGTTGCCGGTCCCCGGTCCGGTACGGGGGCAACACTGAGGGTTGCGATCCGTTGCCGGACACGGAAAAAGACAAAAGACAGAAAAAAAAAAATTGGAGATTACATAGTTTTTCTCTTAGTTTTTATAGAGGTTATTAAAATTCTGAAAAGATTTTTTTATTTACCCTTCATACTTCTGCTTGAGATCCCCAGAAATTCTTTATCATAGTAATTTTTCAAGGCTTACTCTACTGTAATGTTATTATTTCAAAGTACAAGTCTTTAAGTAACGACTCTGTTATTCTATCTTTTATTATTTTTTTGTGTTTTATTCTGTTCTCTTGTTAGGGCATACCAATTATAAGTTTGTTGGATCATTTTTATGTGACTTTAGTTTCCACTAGCTTTTTCTGTAAATTACTTTAAACTATTTTATTCTTTTCTTTTTTTCTTTCTTTCCTTTTCTCTTTCTTTATGAAGTTTCTTTAAGCCTGTTCTTCATGTCTCTGGATGTAGTTTCAGTAGCATTTATTATAGTTTTAGTTGTTTCTAATTGACTTTTCATTTCTATGATGAATTCTCCCATTTTTTACCTGTATTCATCTACCCAGCTTTTTTCTTCTAGCTAGTCTTTTATTTCACTTCTACGTGATTTTTTAAAAAGAATAAGTGATCTCTTTTTAACTCTGGAGCACTCTTTCCTGTTTTCTACATTTGTCTTTTGCTTATGTTTCTTCCTCTCTCAACTACTACCCCTTTATACCCATTTTTATGCAAAACTTTTTTATTCTTTGTAATGATTCATCTTTGAATGGGGAGAATTATATCTTGGCCCTTTTTTTTTTTTGTAAATAACGTAGTGACATACAAATGGAGCATAAATGGAGTGAGCTGGGGTACTTCACATCTCCAATTCTGATTTATTCTCTGGAAGACAGGTTGGCATAAGATTAACTCTGCTTCTGTAGCACAAAATTAGCCATAGACAATATGTAAATGTATGGGCATGGATATGTTCCAAAAAATGTTATTTACAGAATAAAGACAGTGGGCTGTATTTGGCCCATGGGCAATATTTTGTTAACCCCTGCTCTGTTGCTCAGTTCTAGATAGGGGGCCCTTACCAGATGATGACGAGGACAGTTAATGCAATTCCTAGGTGCAGATGAAGTGCAGCAGGTGATNTCTCATATTTCAATTCCTGATTTTGTCAGTTATGTTATTTTTAGTTTTAATTTATGCATTTCCCCTTAACATAATTTTAACAGATTGTAAATCTTATTGTTTAATGCTCACTTGTATTCTTTAAAACGGTTACTCTGTTGCTGAGGTCTTTACTTTGTTTACTCTCTTGATTGGTTCAATTTCATATTATGGAGCCCTTCCCTCTATTTTCTCTCCACACCCCCACCCCACCCTAGGATCCATAGGGCTCATCACTTCTCTTATGGATAGGAATATTAACTTGTGGGCTTTATAACTGGAATACAAATGAGTTGGGTTAAAAAATTGGAGATTACGGGGCCGGCCCGGTGGCGCACTGGATAAGTGCACTGCTTGGGAAGCGTGGCGGCGCTCCCGCCCGAGGGTTCGGATCCCACATACAGACCGGTTCCCGCTCACTGGCTGAGCGAGGCGCGGGGGCAACACCGAGGGTTGCGATCCTTTTGCCGGTCCCCGGTCCGGTACGGGGGCAACACCGAGGGTTGCGATCCCGTTGCCGGTCCCTAGTATGGTGCAAGGGTGGACGGACCTTTAAATGCAGATCTGTCTCCCTGTTCCCACCACCACCTCCAGCCTGTGGAAGGAAGCCATCAGAAGACAAAATTGGGGCCGGCCCGGTGGTGCACTGCTACAGTGCGCTGCTGGGGAGCGCGGCGGTGCTCCCGCCGAGGGTTCGGATCCCACATACAGACTGGTCACTCACTGGCTGAGCGAGGTGTGGGTGCAACACCGAGGGTTGCGATCCTTTTGCCGGTCCCCGGTCCGGTACGGGGGCAACACTGAGGGTTGCGATCCGTTGCCGGACACGGAAAAAGACAAAAGACAGAAAAAAAAAAAAATTGGAGATTACATAGTTTTTCTCTTAGTTTTTATAGAGGTTATTAAAATTCTGAAAAGATTTTTTTATTTACCCTTCATACTTCTGCTTGAGATCCCCAGAAATTCTTTATCATAGTAATTTTTCAAGGCTTACTCTACTGTAATGTTATTATTTCAAAGTACAAGTCTTTAAGTAACGACTCTGTTATTCTATCTTTTATTATTTTTTTGTGTTTTATTCTGTTCTCTTGTTAGGGCATACCAATTATAAGTTTGTTGGATCATTTTTATGTGACTTTAGTTTCCACTAGCTTTTTCTGTAAATTACTTTAAACTATTTTATTCTTTTCTTTTTTTCTTTCTTTCCTTTTCTCTTTCTTTATGAAGTTTCTTTAAGCCTGTTCTTCATGTCTCTGGATGTAGTTTCAGTAGCATTTATTATAGTTTTAGTTGTTTCTAATTGACTTTTCATTTCTATGATGAATTCTCCCATTTTTTACCTGTATTCATCTACCCAGCTTTTTTCTTCTAGCTAGTCTTTTATTTCACTTCTACGTGATTTTTTAAAAAGAATAAGTGATCTCTTTTTAACTCTGGAGCACTCTTTCCTGTTTTCTACATTTGTCTTTTGCTTATGTTTCTTCCTCTCTCAACTACTACCCCTTTATACCCATTTTTATGCAAAACTTTTTTATTCTTTGTAATGATTCATCTTTGAATGGGGAGAATTATATCTTGGCCCTTTTTTTTTTTTGTAAATAACGTAGTGACATACAAATGGAGCATAAATGGAGTGAGCTGGGGTACTTCACATCTCCAATTCTGATTTATTCTCTGGAAGACAGGTTGGCATAAGATTAACTCTGCTTCTGTAGCACAAAATTAGCCATAGACAATATGTAAATGTATGGGCATGGATATGTTCCAAAAAATGTTATTTACAGAATAAAGACAGTGGGCTGTATTTGGCCCATGGGCAATATTTTGTTAACCCCTGCTCTGTTGCTCAGTTCTAGATAGGGGGCCCTTACCAGATGATGACGAGGACAGTTAATGCAATTCCTAGGTGCAGATGAAGTGCAGCAGGTGATGGCTCCCCCCCCCCCCCCCCCCCCTCGTATAGCATACATTATACGAAGTTATACGATGCTAACTTGGCAGAGGCTGCATAGTTACTTGTCCATGTGACCTCTTGAATACTGATACTTTATCACCCTCTATCTCACTTCCTTCCTGGAAATGCCTGCTTCATTTCTTTTTCTATTCCCAGATGTAGTAATTGTAATATACTTTTGGTAATAGTCAACCTCCCTTCTTATTCTCTTTTTCGTCTGTGTTTACGGCCTACATTGATGGACAAAGTTCTTCAGGCAAGCTTTTAGAATTCATAACAATTTTTATTCTTCAAAAAAGTCAGATCTTGAACATTTGAAGTTGATTTGGCTTCCAAATTGTTGTCTCTATACTTAGCTTTTACAAATCTGTTCAGAAACTCAATTTACATTTTTTTATTTTTGGCTATATGAAACCTATGTACAAGAAACAAATGTTGTTATTCAGTGGGTATAGGGTTTTGGGGTAAAAATACAAACAAAAGCAAAAACATGTAATAGTGCAAATACTTGTTTAGTTATGATATTCTTTCATACTTCTTTCAATTCATTCATTTGATAGAAAAGTTTAAAGATCGAGAATATGAGGATAAGTAAGATAAACAAAGTCATTATCCAGGCAATAACTCTTTCCACCTCTTCCCCCTTACGCATTGTTGTAATTTCAGTGTTAATTTCAATACCTCCCCATGTCTTCCTACAGCCACCCCAGACAAGAGCAGGATGTGAGAGATTGTAATAAACAGAGTAAGAAAAGGGAGTTTAAATTATCTTACTTGTAGTATAATGAATGTTTCATCACTTTAAAAAATTTTTTCCTTATAATAGAAAAGGAGCTGTAAATGCATGGAAATACATGTTTAATGTCCCTTTTGAATATGTCTATTTTAATTTTATGAAGTTTGCCTAGGGTTGTTGCATTATGTAATATAAGTGTATGTATTCATATATATTTAGAGTATTTATAATATAATGTTGCATTTAAATTTTGTTTACATTCAATACTGGTTTTTCTTAATAGAAAATATAACCCTCAGGTAGTCTGATCAGAATTTGTAAATGTAAACTTCACTTAAGAGTATCTTACGTAAATTGATGATGATTATTCACTTGATATGTAAAAAAAATTCAGTAGTATCTGAAGATGTTATTTTTCATTTTGACTTTTTTTTTTTTAAGATGACCGGTAAGGGGATGTTAACCCTTGACTTGGTGTTGTCAGCACCACGCTCACCCAGTGAGCAAACCGGCCATCCCTATATGGGATCTGAACCCATGGCCTTAGTGTTATCAGCACCGCATTCTCCCGAGTGAGCCACAGGCCGGCTCCTTCATTGTGATTTTTTTGGACTATTTTTTCCTGCAAAGAGCTGTAATGTGTAGAAGAAATATAACAATTTCTGTGATGATTAATTTGGGGGAGGTTTATGATTAACACTATCTTTTAAAATTTTTCTTTATAAAATGTTGGGTGTTTTTACTTGTATTAGTCTGTTTTTGTTGCTTATAGAAGAATACATGGAACTAGATGATTTAAAAAGAAAATGAAATTTATTTCTTATAGTTTCTGAGGCTGGGAAGTCCGAAGTCCTTTTGGTGGTGCTGACAGTGACCTAGGTTCTCACATTCCAAGATAGTGGAAGCAGAGAGATCAGAGAGAGAGACAGACTCTCCTCTTCATTTAAAGCCCTCAGAACCACACCCTGACCACCATTTTTAATCCATTCACTACTGCATGGTCCTACAGTCCAATCACCTCTTTAAGGCTCCACCTTTCAATTACCATCATAGGATTTCCCACCCTCTTAACAGTCACAGTGGGGGTTAAGTTTCTAATACATAAAACTTGGGGGACACAATTTAAGCTTCAGTGAGTTTTGGGGGGACATAATTCAAACTATTGCATTACCATTATAGTATCTCTAAACTTGGGCATTTCTTGCCTTTCTATTCATATGGAAAGAAGCAAAAGGAATAAGAGACCAGTGTTTATTGAGGAAACTGAGGTTGAGAGAGATATAACTACCAGTAGTTACGCAATTAATAATAGAACCAGGACACCATTCAATGTTTGTCAGACTAAAGTTAATGCTCTTATCCATGAATCATTTGTTGCTCTGCCAAAGCCTTTTCTTTTCTGATAATTCAATAAATATAGACCTTTAATCTGGATGATTTGTGTCTCACAAATCACAATTTCTTATATGCCAGTTGTTTTCTTCCAGCAAAAATTATTTGGAAAATTAACTTATTGCAATTTTTCGTGGTTGGCTTTATTCATTTATTCAACTGATTTCTAGGGGAAAAAATGCAAATTCAATAGACAATCCCAAATCTCAGGAGCTATTTTCATATCAAAACCTTGTTGTCCTGTTTAAAATACTCACCGTGGGAAGTTTTTCACTTATTGTAGAGATGTATCTATCACACAAAATATTTTGGGGAATGCTTCTCTTTGAGAATTTCTTCACAGTTTCCTCTTAACCTTCACCAAATCCTAAATGAGTAAGTGTTTGCTCTTAGGTTATATATTTTAATTTTGGAAACAACTAAACATCATCCAAACTTGAAGGCAACAAATCAGTTACATGGTCAAGTTAAAGAATTTTTTTTTTCCATTGAGTTGCCCAGCACTCTGCCTTGCTCTTTGAGATTATAGATTAAAGTATGATAGCTTTTTTTCAATTAACTTTTAATGAAAATAGAATAGCAGTTATATCAAAGAATTCCATTTTTTTTCTCAGCAATGAATGGCAAAATGTTTGGGAGTTATCATTTCTAAAGCTTCCCTAGCCAGCTTTGAAGAGAAGCACTCACATGTTTAGTAACTCTATAAAATAGACAGTGTCATTGGTCTGTAAACATGCCTGTACATTTACATGTTCTGTGTCTAAATAGAGAAAAGGATATGACATGTCACATACAAGTAGAAAAAGGGAAAAATCCCAAAGTGATGGTAGTGTTTTCTTGAATTAAGAGAATATTCACACTTATATCATGAATTTTTAGCATTTCTTGCCTCTGCTTATAGTGTTCCCTATGTTGGTGTGGTCTCACTCCATTTCTGGTCAACTCTAATGTCACTTCTATCCAACATTCCTGATCTCTCCTACTGCAATGATATTGGGTCATTTAAGTTCCACAATGTAGTATTGCACTGAACACTTTGGTGTATTATTTGAGATGTTCCTTTCTCTCTGTTAGGTATAAGCTTCCTAGAAGCAGACACTGTATGAGTTTGTCTCATTAATGATTGTATCCTATAAGGTCTCATCACAATATAAAATGAGTGAATGGATGAATATATGAACAGGAGAGATTATGTCTAAGACAGATTTACAGATTTGGCATGCAATCATTTATGTAATTCTATGAAGAAAAAGATAAAGGATGTATAAGAAAAGATCTACTTTAGTTAGGGAGGAAGAAATAAAGAATTAAGAAAAAGAGTCACAAAGTTTTAATTTCTAATGAAAAGAATACACATTATGCATTGGGGTATATCTGAGATCAAAGCAGATTTTTGCAGGAAGAAGGAAGTTGGCTAAAAGGAAATGTGTGAAACTAATATGTGCTTTACAATTCTTACACTTCTGGAAATATTAAGCTCTGAAAGGCCAAGGAAAATCATATGTTTTATACTCTGTAGAAAGAAGTTTCATCATAAAAATAAACAATAATGGGTGATTCAGTGCTTTTTAATATTTTTCATCTTTAACTGTCTTCACAGGTCAACCTATAATTTTTCACGTACCTACAGAATATTGGACATACAAATCTAGGATCCATAAGACTTTACACCTTGAATCAAGGATCGTTTGATATCCTTCTCAGTCTTTACTTAATATTCAATAACCTTTTTATAAAAAAAGAATTAACACTTTGTCATAAGGGAGTATTTTAAACATAATACTTCCTGTACTTTCCAATGCCTAAAAATAGCAAGGTGGTAAAAAGAGAATTGGACGATGAGGTTATTGAGTCTGTCAAAGACCTTCTTTCGAATGAAGACTCAGCTGATGATGCCTTTAAGAAGAGTGAACTAATTGTTGATGCCCAAGACAAAGATACAGATGTTGAAGAAGGATCTGAAGTTGAAGATGAAAGACCAGCCTGGAACAATAAACTACAATACATCCTGGCTCAAGTTGGATTTTCCGTAGGTTTAGGGAATGTGTGGCGATTCCCATACTTATGTCAGAAGAATGGGGGTGGTAAGTTGTCTTTAAAAAAAAAAAAAAAAAAAAAAACTAATAAATTACTGTAGTAAATTGCAATTGTTTATCTTAAATAGCTCCTATTATTGCTGCAGCCTTATTATTTTTGAAACTATGAATTCCAGATTGTGAAGCTAGGGAGACTCCTTTGTGGGAAGTGAGCCCAGCTCTGTTTTCAGATTAGGTTTCCATAGGAGCAGATTGTCTTGCTGCAAATACTCCAGGATTGCTTAAGGGTAACACATTCTCAAATTCTTTTTCTGGATGCTATAAACTTCTCTGAATTACTGACTGGAACTTTTCTAACAAATGTATCCTTTGTGCCTTTCAGTTATTCCCTTTGAAGAATAACCGAAAACCTCAAATATAAGACAATACTGTTGAAAGATGAAAAAGAAATTTTTCTCTCCTTGACTTAATAGTCTGAATTTTAAGTTGCCTCACTCATCAAAAAAGCAAAAATGACATGTAATTTTAAGTGATTATGGTTTTTAAATGCTGACCAGAACTTTTAGATTCCAGTAGAAGGAACGTAACCAGATAATTAGTGTAATTCCAGACATTCTTCATCCTTAGATATCTTACATATTTGGTTTACAATTCTACAGTATTTGGAGACAATATTAAGTTTTAAAAAAACTCTAAAGAAATTAGCATATTTAATTTTAAAGAAAAACATTTGCAAGATCATTGTATTCTTGCTATTGGTATTTGTGCATGTAATTACCAAGGCTTACTTAGCAAAAATTGTCTTAAAAATATAGAAAAGGAGGAAGTTGTTCATGTATAATACTACTTCTAAAGTACACCAAAATGAAACAATGTTAAATAAACGAACATTTGGTTTAAAATTTATTATCTATGTACATGAAAGCTGTTAAAGTGTGGCTAAAAACTAAATGTTCCATAAGTTATACATTTCAGCACACAAACAAAATAAGGACTGTTTTGGTATTTGGTCCCAGTTTGTGATGATTTTGTTGACTGGACAAAAAAATAGTTTTATTTTTAATGTAGTTGTAAACGACAAACCCTATATCAAATGAAATAATATAACCACTCATGTGTGAAATTTTTCTTAGCCACTAGGAGATAAAAGCTAAGGTGTTATGGTGACAAAATATGTTTAAGATATCTTTTAGTTAATTCAACCAGGCATTGACAAATCTGCCTGAGAGGTAAGAATCAATACACGAAGTCAGTAATGTACTACCCATCAGTGTACTGAAATTGTAAGCTCCTCAGCTAGCCAGTAACATCACGTACGAATTATTTATCAAAGCAAGTATAAGCAACTATGCAATATCCTATTTTTTTTGTTTGTTTGTTTCTAACAAATCATTCTATTTGCCAAGACTAGCAGCAGATGAATTCTGATTTTGAATCCTCTCATCTTGTAAACCTTTCTGGCCATCCTGTTAAGAAAGGATGTCTTGGCTGAAAAGTCAGATTGCCTTCCATTTAGCACAGTTTCTTTCTGTCTTGGTGGAAAGCTCTACAAGATTTCGTATTCAGTAATTGGCTATAAGCAAAAACAACTCCTCCATCTTATTTCCATATGTAAAAAAAGTCAAAATACTCTTTCTAGCATTGTTTCCCCTCTTCTAAATACTGATACTAGAGAGAAATACTGCATGTGTTATAAAACATCACTGGATTTTATCTTTTCAATATGGCTGTTAAAGTACCAAAGGTTGTACTCAACATGCTGTATAGCATTGAGCCTTCTAGGAATTTGAGGAATATTTTCTGGCTATTTAGACAAACAGCTTCAGGCTACCAAAATTTTATTCATTAATCATATGATGCACTTTCTGAATCATAGGAAAAAAGTAATAGAACCAATATAAATTGATTTGTCTAAAGATATTACACTTAAAGCACGATTGTCAAGCTTTAGTAGTATTGTAAAGAGAGCATGCTAGGGCAGGTTTTGAAGTCAGTTTTACTGTTTGAAGCCTGGATTGTTTACATACTAATTATGTGACCTTATGCAAGCTACCTCACTTCTTCAGGCTTAATTACAACATCTATAAAGTGGGGTAAGCAATTGTACACACCTCACTGGGTTCTTGTAAGAGATAAATAACTGTGTGTAATGTGCTTAGAAACGTGCCTGACAAATAGTAAATGCTCAATTATAGTTTAGCTATGACTGTTTTTTTTTTTTGTTTGTTTGTTTGTTTTAAAGATGACCAGTAAGGGGATCCTAACCCTTGACTTGGCGTTGTCAGCACCACGCTCACCCAGTGAGCCAACCGGCCATCCCTATATGGAATCCGAACCCAGGGCATTGGTGTTATCAGCACCGCACTCTCCCGAGTGAGCCACAGGCCGGCCCAGCTATGACTGTTTTTAATAGGGGGGCTACTGGTAGAATAATTTGAGTTGAAAGAAAAGGCTAAATATACAATAGCATGTCATTCACACAAAACTGAGGAAAGATTCCCAATGATGCAGGTGTAAAAATTCACGTTCAGTTCTTTGGGAAACACTTTTAGGTCAGGAGTGTCTGAATGTAACTAATCATTGCAGAATTTGAATTTTGATAAGTTTTTGTTATAAATAATACATCCATGCTTTACAACACATAGCACTTTGTAAAATTAACTAAATCTGAAAGACTGAAAATCAGTCCTAGGAAGTGTATTAGTCTGTTTTCTGTTGCTTATAACAGAATACCTGAAACTGAATAATTTATTAAGAAATAAGATTTATTTCTTACAGTTTTGGAGGCTGGGGAGTCCAAGGTCCAGGGGCACATCTGCTCAGGGCTTTCTTCTTAGTGGGACAATGCTGCAGAGTCCGTTGGCGACCACGGCATTACATGGTGAGCATAGTGTAAGCAAAAGAAATGACTTGCTCACCTGCTCTCCTTACAAAGGCATCAGAATGACTCCCTTATAAGCTATTAAGCCTTTAACCCATTAATGGTTTAATCTATTCATGAGGGTAGGGTCCTCATAATACAATAATCTCCTAAAGTCCCCTACTTTTAAATGCCATAATCAGATCTCCCAGCCTCTTAACACTGTTACAATGGGGGCCAAGTTCCCAATACATGAACTTTCGGGGGATATATCCAACCCATAGCAGGAAGGTAGATTATGTACTGATCACTAACTTAGGGGAACTAGAGTCATTATTATAGAGATTTATAGATCCTACTATAAATAATTTGAAAAAAAAAATCTATTACTATTTACTTCTTCAGCTGAACAGCCACCAGAACAATTTGATTAGTTTCCCAAATATATTCAGTTACATTAACCACATTTTTTAAATAGGAAAAATATAATGAATGGCCTTTTCTTAAAAATGGGAATTGGTACCTTCCATTGCATGACTATTACACTTAACCGTAACTAGCTGGACAAAACTCTAGATTAGAAATTTGAATGTAGAAAGTCCAGCTTAAAGGTTATTTAATAATAATTTGCATATATTCTCATGTAGAAATGAGTTAATGTTTTACATTTAACATTTTTTATCCAATCAATAGATGTAATATTAACATTGTCAAAATATTTAGTATTTTTTAAATTACTGTTGTTGTTTTTTTTTTTAAAGATGACTGGTAAGGGGATCTTAACCCTTGGATTGGTGTTGTCAGCACCACGCTCACCAAAGTGAGCAACCAGCCATCCCCATATGGGATCCGAACCCGCGGCCTTGGTGTTATCAGCACCACACTCTCCCGAGTGAGCCACGGGCCGGCCCCTTAAATTACTGTTAATATGTCTTCACTTGTGGTTTAGCTGGAAAACATTTTTTTTTAATTTGGAAATTTCACTACAAGGATAATTTCATGTACATTTTTACAATGTACCTTAGATGTTTTAGTTTCTCAATTACTCTCATAACCCCTTCTCAGAATTTTTTTTTTTTTTTTTTAAAAAAGATGACCGGTAAGGGGATCTCAACCCTTGGCTTGGTGTTGTCAGCACCACGCTCAGCCAGTGAGCAAACCGGCCATCCCTATATAGGATCCGAACCCGTGGCCTTGGTGTTATCAGCACCGCACTCTACCGAGTGAGCCACAGGCCGGCCCTCAGAATTTTTGAAAACAAAATATTGTTTCCTGAAGTACACTTTTTATATGTAGTATATATGGGAAAAAATGACATCTGTCTCTGATAGAAGTTATTTTGCCTTTTTTTTTTTTTTTTCAATCTCTAGGCAGCTATTTCTTCTTCCATGATGTTATTTTATTTAGGAAAAAAAGTCAGTTTTAATACCACAAACTCTTGTTCACCCTAACTTGTCAGATTTGGAATGCATGATTTAAATTATTTTGGGTAAAACATAATAAATGACTTTATAAACATTGTGCAAATATGATTTCATGGAGTTTGTGAAAATTACTCCAGAAAACAATTGATTTTAAAGAATTAATTATTTTTATGAAAAATTAAGCTTATACCCTTGCAATAAAATGAAACTAAAACTATTCATCAATATCCTTACTTTTATCATAATAACTTTTTTTATCAGAAATTCTTTGTAGCAGTAGAATTCATGTTTCAAAATCTAGACAGTTTAAAATAATGAAATTGTGGGTCAGGCCCGCGGCGCACACGGGAGAGTGCGGCGCTGGGAGCGCAGCAGCGCTACCGCCGTGGGTTCGGATCCTATATAGCGATGACCACCGCGGGTTCGGATCCTATATAGGGATGACTGGTGCGCTCACAGCGCTCACTAGCTGAGCGCAGTATGGCCGGTCTCAAAAAGGACAAAAATTTTAAAAAAATAAAATAAAATAATGAAAAATAATGAAATTGTATTTTCTTCAGAGTCTTCTACAATTAGACTATATAGAAATTCAAGTATTGTCTTTCATGAGATAATCAGAATTAGTGGTGTATTCTCTACTGTGACTATTGAAAAGTATAATCTATTTTATTTGTTCTTGTCTTTGTAGGTGCATATCTTTTACCATATTTAATACTACTTCTGGTAATAGGTATTCCCCTTTTTTTCCTGGAACTTTCTGTGGGTCAAAGAATTCGGCGAGGCAGTATTGGTGTATGGAATTACATAAGCCCTAAGCTGGGCGGGATTGGATTTGCAAGTTGTGTAGTAAGTTTCCTGGTGTGATGTGTGCTAATCTTTACAGAGTTTGGAATTACAAAAATTCACATTTAAATGAAACCGCTGAGTGTGCATTTCCACACAGTTCTTTCAACATGTTTTTAAAAACACTACTGGAGTATGAATTATTACACAAAACAAGCTGTGAATATTGATATGGCTAAATCTTGTTAATGCATGCTCTAAGGCCTATGAGAGACATTAACTTTTTAGGAAAGATAATGTCCTTCAAATAAATAAAATGAGGATGATTTTAAAAACCTTAAATAGAATTTTATGCATTTCATTTCATTGTTTTAAAGGAAGAGTCATGAGAGGGTGAATGTAATCTCATTGTTTTAAAGGAAGAGTCATGAGAGGGTGAATGTAATCTCATTGTTTTAAAGGAAGAGTCATGAGAGGGTGAATGTAATCTCATTGTTTTAAAGGAAGAGTCATGAGAGGGTGAATGTAATCACATTATTTTCTTTTGCAGGTGTGCTATTTTGTGGCCCTCTACTACAACGTCATTATTGGCTGGAGTTTGTTTTATTTTTCTCAGTCTTTTCAGCAGCCTTTACCGTGGGATCAGTGTCCTTTGGTGAAAAATGCTTCACACACTTGTAAGAAATGTACAATGTAATGTTTTTTTATGTGAATATGGTAAGATTGTGGGCTGGCTGTTTAGTTCAGTTGCTTATAGCACAGTGTTATAACACCAAAGGTCAAAGGTTTGGATACCTGTGCTGGTCAACTGCCAAAAAAAAAAGAAAGACTGGTAAAGGCACAAGCTCTCAATATTTTTCTTTCTTAAAATAATGTGGAAAAATCTTTCAAAATTATTATCATAACAGACTTGCCTTACTTTTAGGATTGGCATACTCTGAAAGAAAGACTTTGGCTCTATCTAATTACACGAGCTCTTTCCAAGGCATGTAGGGTAAAATGCCCCATGACATTAGGGTAAAATATTGTAAGCCTTCAGTTGTTAACCTTGGCAGTCTTCCTTTATACATCCTATTGATGCCTTACGTTTTCATCGAAACCAACAAAGAGGGGACAAAAAAAGAATTTGAATGAAAATATTTGCTGTTATGTTAGTTTTGTTGTTTCATAGTTTTCCCGTAATTTTGAAAATCCTAGAAAATAAATCCTAGAATATAAGTAAAGAATAATTCCCTATAGCAGCTATGTCCAGTAAACATAGAATGTAACTCACATATGTAGTTTAAAATTTTATAGTAACCATGTTTAAGAAAAGTAGAAAGATATAGGTATAATATTTGATTTAATCCAGCATATACAAAATATTATAATTTCAATATATAATTAGTATAAACATTAATGTAACAACTTACATTATTTTTCTTGTACTAAATCTGAAATCCAGTATGAATCTTACATTTAAAGCACACATCACTTTAGACTAACCCCATTTCAAAATTGCATGTAGCCAGCAGCTAGCATATTTGACAGTGCTGCTCAGGGAGTCAGATAATTCTGGGGTTGGGAGGGGAAGTGCACCTGATTTGTTTTAATTACTTCGATAAGAAGCTCACATATTCTTCTTTTAGAGCCATACATAATAAGAAATATTAAAGAGGATATATGTCTTGTTTTTTCACATTTTTTGCACAGTAGAATTTTTTTATTCTTCATTGTGAATTTAAATGCTGCTATAGAATGATAGTACTTTTCTAGGAAACATTAAGAACTGATTCACAGGTTTACTGGAAAAATATTTCTCATTACTTTTTATAGCCTGAAATGATTGTGTGTTACCTTTCTTTTTACAGATGTAGAGCCAGAATGTGAAAAAAGTTCTGCCACCACCTATTACTGGTACAGAGAAGCACTGAATATTTCCAGTTCCATTTCTGAAAGTGGTGGCTTAAACTGGAAGATGACTGTCTGTTTGCTGGCTGCTTGGGTCATGGTTTGCTTGGCTATGATCAAAGGAATTCAGTCTTCTGGAAAAGTTAGTATTTTAGAGCCTCTCATTCTGCTAATCACCATTCCTGGGTACACTCAGTCTAAGGAGTTAATTAAAAGTTGGTAAAAAGTCATGCTTTAAAAATGTGTGTAAATTACGGAAAGGACACAAATAAAGATATAAGGATTTTTGTAGTGAAATCTAATGTTATTTATAATCTTTATTTTAAGGAGATCTTTTAAATTTTTGTTAATACTTAAAAGTCCTTTCTTTTTACTATTTATTCAGTTGACTTTAATGTTTTAGTTCTCTGATTACCAATTAGTTCTAATCATGGAAATCGGGGAAAGTGGTAGAATGAAGAATTTATTTACTTTGTTTTATAGCATTAATTTCTCTCTGCTGTAGGTATTCTAAGGAACAGTTGCATAAAGAATTTTAAAATAGTGTAGCATGGAGTGTTTCTTAAAGCTCTGAATGTCATTAGGTAGATATACTAATCCCAACAAGGAATTCAGAGTAATGTGAAAGACTAAAGAGTATGCCTTCCAGGGCAAATTGAAAAGTTAAAAAGGCTGTAGTTGAAAAAGACATTAAGATAATTCTAGATACCTTCATTTCTTTATTTCTTTTTTTAATAAAGGACTCATTTGGAAAGTAATTGCTTTTTTACTTTTTTTCCATCACCACTGCCTTTGTTCTAAAGCATAGCAAGAATTTATGGCTGGCTCTTCTCTCTGTCCTTAATAGTTCATCTCTATTATTTTTCTTTCCAAAGCATAACTCTGATCATATATATTTGTAGGCTAACTTCTTACCACCCACCATCACTTACGAGCAGGAGAGAGAATAGTAGTAGTAGTTGTGGTACAAATATTAATAATAAATGATGGTAAGCTGGCTGGTTAGCTCAGTTGGTTAAATGCTAATAACACTAAGGTCCAGGGTTCAATCCCTGTACCAGCCAGCTGCCACAGAAACAAAACAAAAAAATAATAAATTATGGTGAAGATGATTCTGACAATGATTAGAGCAAGAAAAATAATAGAAGCCAATATTTATTGCATGTTTATTTTACTCTGGGCACTGCGATAAGTAGTTTATATACTTTATCCTGTTTAGTTCTAAAAATATCTCTGAGAAGTAATTGCTGCTTTCAGGCCCATTTTACAGATTGAGAAACAGGTTTGAGAAATTAGTCAACTGGCCCAAAGTTGCATGGCTAGTAAGTCCTGATATTTGGAGTCAAACTCAGGTCTGTCTAAATTGAGAGCCCAGGTCTGTCTTTAATTGCAGCACTATAACGTCTCTCACCATCACATTTGTACCCGCCAAATAGTGACCTCGAGAGCCCAGGTTCTTTAATTGCAGCACTATAACGTCTCTCACCATCACATTTGTACCCGCCAAATAGTGACCTCTTTGAAGGCAGAAGTCTATCTAATTCATCTTTGCTTCCTATTACTTTGTATCTAATTAAAAATATTTGACTACTTTTTATTTTTATTTTTTTTTGACAGCTGGCAGGCAGGTACAGGGATCCAAACCCTTGAGCTTGGTGTTTTCAAGTAAAAGAACTTGAGTCCGAGGGCTTTTTAACTTCTGGGGCTGACCACAGTTGATAACCAACTGAGCTCTAAACAACTGAGCCAACCAGCCAGCCCTTGATGACTTTTTAACTCGTAAATCTTAGCTGATTTTACATTTACCTTTCTGCTAGAAACTCTGTGTCATTGTTGTCTCTGAAGAACTGAATATAATAGATAACACATCTGTATCTATTTAACTCTCTCACAAATATTACTGTATTGTATGACTAAATAATTTCAATCAATTGGTTCAATTGAGCACGTCTTCTACAATGTCAGAGCCACATAATAGTCGCATTACAAATAAAGGAATAGATTCTTAAGCCAGATCTAGCCAAATTTTTATGATTCCTAAGAAAATGTCATTTGGTACATTATCAACTGTGGTCAACCACAGAAGTTAAAAAACCCTTGGACTCAAGTTCTCTTACTACTACATTTTGTTTCTTCTTAGGCTGTGTCTTATTGTCATTTAAAGAACTGTTCATCCTTTCCTTATCGCAACATTTTTGGGTTTTCTTATATCAGGTTATATAATTTTTTCAAGAAAAATGTAATACAACTTACATAATACATAAATTTACTGTTTAAGTGAGAAGACTTCAGGGAGAGAGTAGCATTTGGGTACAGTTCAAAGAAAGCATTCAGTAGGTACAGACTGAGGGAAAACTAGCTGTAAGTAACATGAGCAAAGATACAGAAGTCTTAATTGTCATAATTCCTCAGTCTGAAACAGTCAGCTATATATAATAAGAGGAAATTTATGAAGAATCAATGTAAAGTTTTGTGTTTGTCTACTAAACAAAAAATGCCTCCAAATAAATATAGTATGTGTAAAAACAACTTAGAGGATTTAGCAGCTAATAGAATAATTTGTGTTAAATTATGATGTACTTGGTCAAAACACACACACAATCACACAAGCACATACACACACACACCCCAAAATGCTAATTGGAAACTGCATGAATTAAAAGAGGGTTATGATAGTGTCACCATCCTTTAGCCCAGGTAAACACACCTCAGTTGAACTACATCTGCAATACCGGATTTTACTGAAATCTATTTTCCCCTCTATTATGCAGAAGAGAAACCTCAGCCCTTTGATCACAATCTTCACATAGTTGAATCAAAGGAAGAGTAAGGCGGTTCTGCGTGGCCACATAGAACAGCACTATGATAGGATACTGGGGATCATGGTGGGTGGTGGAAGGGTGGAAAATCTTCAAAGGACAAAAGACTTTTCAGGAATCAAGGCTGGTAAGAATGAGATTAATTGCCTCAGTGGTAGAGAGCTCAGCATCATTGGGGGTTGTCAGACAAAGGATGCAAGACCCCTTGATCCAGCATTTAGTAAGAGGATGGCTGCCCCAAAAGATGAAGGATAGAAATGAGAGGCTCTCAGCTTTCTTCTAACTTTAAGGTAGTATTTTCTACTAGTACTACTTTGCTCTTATTACCACTACCATGCTAAGTACTTTACATGCATTAGCTTATTTAATCTTTCTGTCACCCAGATGATTTGTGTGTTCTTATCTCCATTTTATTGCAAAGTTGACAAGCTTAGGAAGAGTAAATAATTGGCCAGAATTAAACAACTGATAAATGACAGACAGCTAAAACTGGGCTGCAAAATCCTCAAAAACAATGACTCTATCTGAAGGTGTGTTTATAATAAATATTTTAATATGTAAGGAAAAGCAAACTAAATGATTTATTATATGTTTACTGCTTTTTAAATAGTTCAATAAAATGAAAATATTTTTATACAATGTTTTGATTGATTAAAAAAAAACTAATGTCTCACTTAATGTACTTGCTGTGAAAGGCATTTAGTTATATGTAAGACCTGGGGGTCTTAAAATTAGCCAAAGGACATATTGCATTGTTTCATTTTCTAGTTCTAAAAATGTGTATTTTTCGGGCAATGTAAGGGTCATTCAGCCATTAATTAATTTATTTAAGAAATATTTACTGAACACTTACTGTGTACCAGGCGCTGATCTAACTCTGGAAATACAACAGTGAACAAGGCAGACAATATGCCTGTACTCACGGAGTTTCCATTTTAATGGTAGAGCCAGACAAACAATAAACAAATTCATAAAATAATTTCAGGTAGCAACAGAAAAGTATGGTAAGGAGAAAGTGTTTGGGGCATATATAGCCAGTTAGGTTAAATTTAACCTATTTTTAATTGTATTATGCAATGCACTATTTAGTTATACTAAGATTAGAGCCATATAATTAAATGCAAAAAATTTGTTTAAAAACAACATGGATGCCTCTGTAAAGTGCTGACTTAAGATACATGTTTTTCATCTCAGAATTTAATTATTATTATTATTATTATTGTTGTTATTATTATTATTATTATTATTATTATTATTATTATATCTGCTCAGAGAAGAATAGTATTGGGGCGTGACCTATTTAATACCATTTAACTGTTTAAAATCTTCACTGTTGTTTTTCTCCATGTTACATAATTGAAATGTCCCTCTTCCTTTTTAGGAAGCTGTATTAGAATCTCATCACTCAATTCAGTTCAGCATCTTTAAGAACTCAAATATTTGTTGAATTTAGATGTGAAACTTGACATAAGTCTGATTACATAATTAGCATATAATTTAAAAAACACTGCAGAATAAAGATTTTTTTTTTCAGGAAATATATACAGGAGGAAAACTTTCTATAAATCCTGTCTTTAATGTGCAATATTTTTGAGTATCTACTGTGTGTCAGGAATTGATGGATATGCAAGAATTATTAGGCCACAGTCCTTGTCCTCATGGAACCCACAATTTAATAGGTGAGACAGATGATTAAAAATATAGTAAGTGTAGGGCTGGCCCAGTGGCTCACTCGGGAGAGTGCGGTGCTGATAACACCAAGGCCCCGGGTTTGGATCCCATATAGGGATGGCCGGTTCGCTCACTGGCTGAGCGTGGTGCTGACAACACCAAGTCAAGGGTTAAGATCCCCTTACCGGTCATCTTTAAAAAATATATATCTATATATATATAGTAAGTGTAGTAATAGAGGCATATGGGAAGTACGTGACAGCATCCAGGCAGCCATGGAAATGAGCCTGGATTTGGAGGAAGTCTTCACAAAGGAGGTACCTTTGGGGATAGGGTTTGATGGTTGAAGAGGAGTTCACCAGAGAGTTCAGAGAAAGAGAACATTGTAGGTATGGAAAACAGCATGTGTAAAGCTTCAATGATTGCCGAGGACTCCTGTGTGACCTTTACATACAATTTATGCAGCTTGTGGGAGATGAAGCATGAAAAGCATGTTGATTGCAGAAGGATCTGGTTGGGCTGTTACCTGGCAAGCAGTACAGAACATATGAGGATTTTTTTGTAGTTTGGGACACCATCAGATCTTTAGAAAGATCACTCTCGCAGTAGTGTGGACGTAGGATTTCTGGGTTGCCGGGAAGAGCTGACAGAGAGAATTGGAGGCAAGATGAGCAGGAAAGTTGTCATAGTGAAAGATGATGCCATTGAGGATGGAAACAAAGGGACAGATGTGAGATTTCTATGATAGAATCAATTGGACTCGGTGATCAGTTAGTTATTGGACACAGGGAAGAGAGACAAATGAAGGATGTGTTAGAGTTGTTCAGTCTGGAAAAATATAAGTACAGAAAGAAATTTTCTTCTGTCAGTGCCTAATTTAAAATTATACTAAAATATGAAATAAAAGTAAAAAATAAAGTATAAAGTAAAAAGTATATTTTTACTGGAAAAAATCATAATCAACCCTTCCAGAATATTTCAGTGCATAACCTTCATTTTTCCCTTTAAAATAAGTAGGATTAGTGGAAGTCATTAAATCACTATAAAGCAGCAAATTTGAGTTCTGTTAAAATAAAAAAATAAGCTATTTTGCAAAAGCGAGTGCATGCTTCTAGCTCACCTCAAGATTTGTGAAGAAGAACCATAGAAGGACAGAGAGCTTTAATTCAAGCGAGATCAAGGTGACTGACAAACTTAATGAATGCTAAAAATAGGCAGGGAGAATGAAAAAAAAAAGTATCTGAAAGCATTCTGATAAAGAAATCAATAAAGGTAGGTGAAGGAATGTAATTAAAGAATTAAGCCAATTTGGAATGATTGAAAATTTAAGTTTCCTTACAACTAATTAAATTAAAATATAATTATTTTTATTAAAATATTGATTTTTAAGTATGCTAAAATTTTATCTATAATATTTACTTTTTTCTTAGGACATTCTGCATATGTTTAAATATGACTATTAAGTTGGTAAAACTACAGAGGAAGTGCAAGTTACTGTATTGCCTTATATTATAGGTTGTTTGTAATTACTCTTGGATTCAATCTCTTACCTGCCTGGCCATAGCTGTTTTTCCTCCATTCTTCCCACTTCCTTCCCTTTCTTTCACAGAAACATATTGTATAGCTACTGTGTGCCAGCACCTGTGTAAGGTGTTTGGGGTACGATAGTGAATAGGAGAGAAAAGGCCCTCGGCCTCACAGTAAATACATTAAGACAATTCCAACATGCTAAGTGCTGTCAACACAACAACAAAACAAACAAAAAAACCAAACAGGTAATATCATGGGTTCTTGGGCATACAGGAGGACAGATGGAAGCTATAGAATGGGAAAAGGCATAGATAGCCTAGATAGCCTTATTTTAGATGGTCAGGGAAGACCTGGAGAGAAGATGAAGATGAGACTTAAACAATGAGGAGGAGCCTGTCACCTACAGATGAGAGAGAGCCATGCTTTAGACCAGGGCATATCCCTGCTGTGACCCCGAGGCTGACTGAGCTTAGTACACTCAAGGGTTGCAAGAACCTGGGGGTGGGGTGGGGCTAGAGCTCAGCAGAGGGGAGAGTGTTGGGTCTGGCGGACAAGCCTTCCAGTGTAAGGCTTCTCAGGTCAGAGGGAGGAATTAGCATTTTATTCCAGTGCTATTAGAAATTCCTGGAGTGTTTTAAGTAGGGAATGACATAATCTGAGTGGTAACCTAGAAACCAGTTAGGAGAATATTACAAATAGTCCAGGACTACATCTGGACATTTGACTTCACCACTGGATGGATGGGGGGCCATTTTCTGAAATAGAGATGGTTGGGAGCAGCTTTAGGGGAAATTCAGAAGTTCGCTTCTGGACCTGAAAAATTTCCGAGACCTTTTAGCCTCCACGTGGCTAGGTGTCTGGGTAAGACAGTTCCTTTTCTATAATAAATATTTGCTGACCTGTTTAATTTCATAGCAAAAAGTTCTGAAGCAGAAGATGAAACCTTTACATGGTTAACTGTTCAGGTTCTAGAGGAGACTTAGCTTAGGGACTGCTCTCTATTTTGGAAGCTTTACAGAATCATAATGGAACTGTGGTTAAAAGAAAAAAATTTTGTCCTTTTTTTTTTTTTCTACTTAAAAGTGGGAATTTTTTAGGGAGATAGTGCTTATTAGTTTCTGGTGCTCTCTATTTTGGAAGCTTTACAGAATCATAATGGAACTGTGGTTAAAAGAAAAAAATTTTGTCCTTTTTTTTTTTTCTACTTAAAAGTGGGAATTTTTTAGGGAGATAGTGCTTATTAGTTTCTGGCTTAAATATTGCTTGTTTTATGAACAGTGAAGAATCGATACTATTCAAGTTATACCATACCTATGGACTATTTCAAAAGAGATTAAAGTTTGGTTTTTTTAAAAAAAAAATTTCATTATATCTGTAATAGTAACTTAAATAAGACTGATTCAAGACTAATAAACCATTCTTAAAAGATAGCTTTAGAAGTAATTGATAGTATTTATTAATCATACTGTAATTTATAGAACTGTCAATTTATAGAACAAAACACATGCAAGCTTAACTATAAATAAAGAATATAGTTGTTAGTGTGTTTCACCTATTTTTAATTTTTCTTTCTTTGCAGATTATGTATTTTAGTTCTCTGTTTCCATATGTGGTACTTATATGCTTCCTAATCAGAGCATTCCTTTTAAATGGTTCGCTTGATGGCATCCGCCATATGTTTACCCCTAAGGTATGTACCGTATTTTTATGTGAGGCTTATGATCATGAAAGCATTACATTTATTACTGAAATGTTCCCACAGTTAGACTTAAGGGCTAATTGTCCTAACGTTTGTACATTAGACTTTTAAATTATAGTTGTACTTTAACTGGCCTAGGGAAAAAAGCAGAGCTTTCATATATCTATAATTACATCCATTTGTCTCCAATTTTAAGTGTCCCATTTTAGTTCGGAGTAAGGCTATCAGTATTTAAACTTCAAAAATCTCTCTTTTATAATAAATTAACTTCCACGTTTTACAGTGATAAATTTTGAACTTTTAAATTTTCATTTACTTTTTCCTCTCTCTTCTGGTGGTTCTTAACCATTTTGTGTCAACTTTTGAAAACCAACTGTAAGATCTTACCAGAAAGAACTTTAAGCATACTAATTTGCTTAGAGTCTCAGGAGGTTGACAGATCACCTAAAATCCATGAACCCAGGTTAAGAACCCTACTGTATTCTAAAACACTGTCTCAGAGAAAATCAGTGTTTCCTTGTTTTTGTTTTGTTTTGAGGTTTTGTACCTTCTGGAATAACATTTATAGTGGTCAATTTGGGAAGTTCTATAACTTTTATAGATTTATGTGCCTTTCAGGAAAATTCTCAGGCTTCATAGAGGGCTTAGGAGTTATACTCTGTCATTCATCTTAGTAGAGCTGAATTCAATACTGGGCACATTGAACCTAGTTAATCATACCTTGTAGACTTATAACTTGTTACATTGATTTGACAGGAAACAAAATAAGTTTGGGGGTGAATATATTTTTGTTATTCACCTAAATCAAGTTACACATCCCTATTAGCTTGCTAATACTATCAGATATGGACATAAGATACTACTGTTCAAAGATACAATTTCAAAATTAGTTCAGAAATTGGAAGCTATCTGAAGGCTGAGTGTGCAGCTAGCATCGTGCTGTGAGATTTGTGCAGAAGGGATTAGCTTCTCTGGAATTCTTTGTCACTCCTGGCAGCTGCCCTGATGCTGTGTAAAAGAAGCTGTGTTCTTTGTGTGTCTGGTTGTGAGTTGGTATTCATTCTGTAGTAGCAAAAATGCTGACATTGGTGTCTGCTTTTCTTGGCTAGTTCAAAAGTCCTGTTTAACATTTAGAGTTGTTAGAACTTCTCCGTGAACAACTAGTTAAGACTAATAAATTTCAGCCCCATTATGATTTAAATCTGCTCCAAATGAGTCATACTTAATGACCAAAAATTGGAAAAAAATGTTTTCAAATTTAAAACAACCAGATTCTGTGTGAATTGCTGGAATAGATCCTCTAAATTGGCAATTGCTTGTGGCACACTTCTAAACATTTGATTTAAGTAGATATTTTAGAATTTAAATATTTTGATATAATACTTTTATATTGATCCAGTATTTAAAATTGTAACATAAGTTAACAATTTTTAACCTGGACTAGAGATCACTAATAAATGTTGTTAATTTTTTCTTCAGCTCATTTTTCATTGCCTCTTGATAAAACACTATGTTTAGATCACTGTAGGATGTATAGTTAGTATGAAAATGGTAAGTAGTTGTAAATTACTTTTTAATTTACATTATTTATGTAGAGGAGAAAGTATCTAAGCACAGGAAATAGTCCTGAAACAGTAAATGGAAATTTAGTTAGGATATTGGAAGTAATCTGAATGTCTTCAGTAAACAGGTGTTTTCTGCCATCTAGTGGATAAAGTAGAGATAGACAGTTGAGTGTATTTCAGTGATCAACATTAATCGTAGAATGGTAATGGAGCAATGGCCAATAAACGATATGCATATTTTAGTAAATTATTTATAAATTATAAAAATAATCATGACTATGTCTCAAGAGCACATTTTATAATTTTCAATAATAATAACTAAAGTTAGTTGATAATACATCTTAATATTTAAGAGAGCATGGATTTTGGAATCTGTGTTCTACCCCAGAACTGCTGTATAACCTTGAGCAGATTACTTAAACTTTCTAAGACTCAGATAATAGCAGCAACGACTTCATGGGCTGTTGTGAATATTAAGGGAAATAGGCCATGAAAACTGCTTATCAGTGTGTCTGCCACTATAGTTCATATATGTTATCAATTATTGAGCACTTAAAGTGTGGTATGCACTCTGGTAAGTAATATGTTTCTTGTTATTCTCATCTGGCTGTTAAGGAAGGTGAAAAATCAGAGAGAACCTGTCATTTACCCTAAATTATGCTATTTTAAAATTATTCATTGGCAGAATTAGGATCTGAAACTCTCTTTGGAACTCGTTCTTAACCACATTCGACATTGGTCCCAATGAGAGCAACTTCATTGCAATGGTAAAAACAGATAAATACTAATTTGAACACTGTTTATGGAGGTCAGTATTGGATATGGCTAATATTAATTGTTCCATTTAAAAGTTTTGATTATATACAGTGATAATAATCTAAGAAGTAAAGCACAATTACTTGAAATATGTGTTCAGCACAGATTCAGAACATTAGAACCTTGGGTCTGAAAGGGTATCTTAAAGATGATGTAGTTGAATTTCTATTTGGAAGGAAAAGGTTTTCAGGAAACTCTTGAGTAAATAAATAATACATACACGAATATGTAATGTACAAATAGTTCAACTCTATGAAATTTATAATTGTTACTGGTTTCAACCATTAGATTTCCACCAGAAAACACAAAACTTGGAGGGTTAGTGAAGTAATTATTTAACTTTTATTGATAATTGATTTATTTTGCTTTGAAAAGAAAAGAAGCATAATGGGGAATAATTGGAGATAATTTTTCTTTCATATAGTCCTGTGATTTGTCTTAAAATATTTTAGAATTCCTATATAAGCAGAAAATCTCCATGTAAGTAAAATCATGTAAAGGCTTGCTAGTCTGTCTTATTCATATTCTTTATCTCTTTCCTAAATAAAATAAAAAAAAGATGGTTATTTCTGCCCTAAGAGTAGATTATCTCCCAGAGTTAAATAATCTCTTTGGGTGAATGAATATTATCATAATATATTTTAACAATAGAATAGTTACATATAAATTAATTATTTTGAAATATTATTTTGTAGCTGACTTCATTATATTTAATTTTAAACAGCTTGAAATGATGCTGGAGCCCAAGGTGTGGAGAGAAGCTGCTACCCAGGTGTTCTTTGCCTTAGGTCTGGGCTTTGGTGGTGTCATTGCCTTTTCGAGCTACAACAAGAGAGACAACAACTGCCACTTTGATGCTGTCTTGGTGTCCTTTATCAATTTTTTCACTTCTGTCCTGGCGACATTGGTGGTATTTGCAGTCCTAGGATTCAAAGCAAATGTCATAAATGAGAAATGCATTGCACAGTATGTATTTTCATTTGCATTTGCATTTAGTAGCATGACTGCATACAAAGTATAGACCTGAGAACCCTAAATGCTCACTCATGTTATTCTATTTTTCAGAAATTCGGAGATGATCATAAAATTTTTGAAAATGGGAAATATTAGTCAGGATATTATTCCTCATCATATCAACCTTTCAGCTGTCACTGCAGAAGATTATCATTTAGTTTATGACATCATTCAAAAAGTGAAAGAAGAAGAGTTTCCTGTTCTTCATCTTAATTCCTGTCAAGTTGAAGATGAGCTAGATAAAGTTAGTAGGCCATAACTGAGCAATAAAATAGTTATCATTCTGTTAAAATATGCATTATTCAGCAGACTTCTTTCAGAAAAACTGCCATTAAAATGGCTAGGGGAGACTGTACTGTTTCACAATTCACAGTCTTCATTTCAAAGAACATGCTTTCTTAAATTATGATTTGCTTTACTTTAAAAAGCAATTTCATTGAACTGTAATAATTTAAAGTACAATATAAACAGATTTTTATCATAGAATGAAGAGTAGTCTGATACCTTCCTTGGTATAATATTTAATGCAGAATTTGAATTATGAATCATTTAT
>NW_007734347.1:1431-10662 GCF_000696425.1 Galeopterus variegatus | reverse complement strand
TATTCATTGCATTACTGTTTTTTTGATGCATGAATGATATTTGATATAGCCATTTTATTAGCCGTGTTTAACAAATCATGATTACATCTTTCTTCTTAGCTACTGTCACATATTTTAATAAACAAGAAATAGGTGAACATTAGAAAATGTTCTGGTATTGACTGCCATTGTATTGTCAAAAAGGAAAATATAATGGATAAATTGACCATTAATCACTTGACTGTAAGATAGCTAAGTATACTTGAGACTAAACATAAAGAATCATGCATTGGAAATTGTGGGCGAAGCCATCATTAATATAAAAACCTTGAATTCCATAAGCACAGATTAACTGACCTTTCAAAGGGTTTTTCATTTCATTTCGTTTTGTTTTTGTAATTCTTATTTATGTTGTCTTTATGAGATAACACAATCAACATGAGGTTGGTTTGAGGTAGTTTCTTAGGAGAAGTAAGTTGTTATTTTACAATTCAATATTTGTGATATTTATTTTTTATAAAAGCCTCTTTATTAATATTTGTTATCAATCACATTTTATTCTGCTTGATTGGAATCTTTGTCTTATTATCCATTTTATTATTAATTTTGACCGGAAATTTACTTTTTCTCTTAAATTATGAAACAAACATATCAGCCCCAATTTTTTTTAGCAGGAAAGTAGGAATATCAGAAGTAGAAAAAAATAAAGATTTATTTTTTTTTTAAGATTGAAAATGGACTTTTTATAATCTAGTTATTCTGATAACACCATTTTATTTTGCATTCATATTTTCCTTTTAAATTAAAACAAGTTTATTATTCAAAGTCTATATTTTCTTTATACCAATAGCTTAAGCCACTATGAGGTAAGGTAAAACTAAATATTTTCTATCTTTATATATAGCCCCAAAATAGTTGTATATATACTTGTACTTATGTACAAGAGTAATTCAAAAAGTTTTTGGAAAAATAAAATTGAAAGATAATATGCATCTTTCCATGAACTATTTGAAGTACACTCTTATCTGTGATAATAAATCACTATTCATATTCGTGAGCTTTAACCAAACCAAAAAATATTGTGTATTCTTGAATATGATATATCATTCCAGGATCATTGTGAAATATTTAGAACACAACACAATATATCTGTGTATCCTTATATCCTTATTTGAGTCTACTTGAGTCACAATATATCTGTGACTCAATGTATCCTTATTTGAGTCTACTTGATCTAATTAAATCTACATTCTGAAAATGAGAACATGATCTAACAGGTTAAAGGGTGATGTCCAAATGTTTATTTCCAGTGGCCCTTGGCCAGTATTCAAAAATTTCCCTCCCTTTTGTAATTGATTTATAGAGCCATTGTATAATATTACTCTGTATTAATGTTGTTATTTTGCATATTTTACAGGCTGTTCAGGGGACTGGTTTAGCTTTTATTGCCTTTACAGAAGCAATGACACATTTCCCTGCATCTCCCTTCTGGTCAGTGATGTTTTTCCTCATGCTGATAAACCTAGGGCTTGGCAGCATGTTCGGAACCATTGAAGGGATCATCACTCCTATTGTGGACACTTTCAAAGTGAGGAAGGAGATTCTTACTGGTGAGTTTTTTATGTATTGGACATTTCATTGAACTGAAACAGGCACTTTTATTTTTGGTGAGAGATTAGATATGGAAACAGAAAAGTGTTATAATATTTGAGGTTTTATTAATGTATTTATTACTATTTATTTATTTTATTTATACTCATATCTATAATATATAAATATTATGCTTAATGTAGATTAGATTTAATTGTTCATTAATGATTACTTATTTTGTTACTATTTATTAATAGTAATGTGATTATTATGAATTACTGACACTAGAATAAAGTCATAGAATGTTCATGTATAATTTTTATACAAGTCAAATAATTATAGAGAAGTTCACATATAATATTCCTTATCCAAAAAGTGCATAGTTGAAAATGTTAAACCTAATCCTGTTACCATGTACAATAGCAATTGTGGTTTACTAGTAGTTAATGTCTTTAGGTAGGAAAGAAAAATAAAACAACTGATCAGTGTGGAAAGTTGTTAATATGTACAAACTACAAGTGATTACTCAAGTACCGGTTCTGTGCTGCACCATTCTTGAATTTGGGGGATGTAAAGGATATGAGAAAAATTGTAAGAGAGACACAGAGATATAAAAAAGCTTCTTTTCCAAAATTAATAGTACTAAAATTAAAATCAGGTTGGGTAGATAAGACTTGTATCATATAATACGATGATAGAGAGCATGATGGGGATTGTACATAAGATTTCAGAAGAGGCGAAGTCATCTAAATATGTGATGGAACTGCCAGAGAAAAAATAGAAGTTGAATTGGAAAGGTTAGGTAGGGTCTTCTCAGGAGCCAAAAAATAGCTGTAGTAAACATATATAAACAGAGATAAAGAAAACAGTAAAGGAGCTAGCCAGACCAGAGTGCGGGAACAGTAGTAGTAGGTGATGTAAAATAAGCCTGGGTAAAAATTATATAGGTGATCTTGAACACTGGGCAGTGACAGGCAAGCTCACCAAGGCTCTGATTTTAGCCCTGAAAGATTTAGTAATAAATAATGTGTAAATAATTCTCAAATATATACCTTTATCATTTACTTCCCTGCAAAATGTATGTATGTGTGTGTGTGTGTGTGTGCATATGTGGATAAAAATTTCAACAATTTGTTATATATTTATATTGATGTATTCTCGACTCAGCTGAACAAATATAAAAAAACTTTTAAATTATCTCCCAGAAACAGTTTCTACTTCTGAATATCAAAATCAATATCCTGCTGACACACGGGCTAAAAAAAGTCATTTTTGCATTTTTATTTTTGCACTCTTGCTTTTGCCCTCTTTTCTTACCCCATATTTGTACCGTCCTCTCCTGTAGCAAAGGGCTTGTAATATTAAGGGAAAAGTAACATTGTAGAGGGAGAATCACACAAGGTAGTATTTGCTGACTCCCACTGGGACTCTTATTTGGAAAGACCAAAGGGGAATGCACTGTCTTCTCCCATTTCCTGTCTTTTGAGATCATACCTATATTTCATGTCATATCTGACCTCGATGAAATGTTACCTCATCACCTTTGTTAGGTGTGTTTTTTCTTCTTTAGTACAGTAAAACTTAGAAAAGTGAATTGTTCATTATATTTTCCTCCTACAACTCCAGCAAAACTCTTACTGTCTGTGTCACTTAGAAGGCACTTTCTTCATATTTGCGTCATGCTATGGTGTAAGGAGAGCGTGAAAGTGACACAGACTATGGAGTCAGATGGACTTGGGTACAAATCCAAGCTCTGCTACCTCCAGCTAGAGACTTTGAGTACAGTGCTTAAATTCCTCAAGGTCATTTCTCCCATCTGTAGAGTAAAGATAGCAATACATTATTCAACTGGAATTAAGTGACATAATAAAAATTCACTGTATACTGTGATAAGAATTTAAATTTAATATGCACTAGACTCCAAGTAAATGTCACTTTTCCTTTTCTACATTATAAGTTTACAAATGCCTTTCCTTTACGTATGATGTAACTCACAGTGCTGGTATAGTGCTTAGGAGATGGAGGTAATGGTTAATGTAACACATAATTACTGAGGTTGTCAGAGAACCCTCATGGGATTGAATCTGTAGATGTCCATTTCCTTCTTCCCTTAACTGCAGTCTCCTACTCTACTTCCTTCAGTTTTAAGATTTCTCTGCTAAGAGTATGAGAGAATAAAGAGACTAACAAACATATGGGAATATTACATGGCTTCCAAAAACCTCTCTCAGGTTTTTATATTAATGGTAACTGGTCAGAAGTTTATGCATCCGTTTCTTAGATATTACTGGGGAAACTCCATTAAGATGGTTTTTGTTAGTTTTTACTTGGATAATCAGATTGCTCGATCCTGTCATAATTAGTTTCCAAATTAATCTGTTTAGGCAAGATAAAGATATAAGCGTGGGTTGGTGCTGAGGCGAGCTCTGATCAGATTTTTCTATTTATACTTTAAAGATAACCATCTTTTAATCAAGTATAAAAGTACATGTTTCACAATTTTTTATTATAAGACACATTAGTCTCATTATTAATTTAAAAATTCCATATAGATTTCAACATTATATAACTTTGTTACAGGTAGAAATGACCTATGAATATTTGCTGCCTAAAAAGGTCACTTTACTATTAGTAAGAGAAGTAGGGTGTGGCCATTTATACTTTTAAAATTTTCTCTCAATTTTGCCTCATTTATTATTTGTGTTTGGTAAATAAATTTCACAGTCTCAGGAGACGAGGTGTTGTTTATGAATTTATATTGAAGCTGGGGCTAAACCCGGGTATCCTAACTTCCAATATGTCATATTCTATAGTATCAGGAAAGGTATTTTCTGTTTATATAATTGACATGGTATAAAAGATAAAAAATATTGTTTGACTGTAATATTTTATAATGAAGTTTAAAAGATGTGACTTTGAATAGGGCCTCATTATTTTTTCATTTATTCCTTTTGTCCAGTTATATGTTGTCTTCTGGCATTTTCTATTGGTCTGATATTTGTGCAGCGCTCTGGAAATTACTTCGTTACCATGTTTGACGATTATTCTGCTACACTGCCTCTGTTAATTGTAGTCATTTTGGAGAATATTGCTGTATGCTTTGTTTATGGCATAGATAAGTAAGTATATTTGCTTTTATGCATTCATTTTTCATATCTACATTGAAAAGACCAATTATCAATATCACTTAGTGGAGAAGGGAAATAAATGGAGGGAAAAGTTCTTTAAAAAATCAAGTCTTTTGTAGGCTCTTATGCATTCAACAATTTTAGTATGGTTCCCTCACTGGATAAGTAGTTAGAATTGTGTAGACTGTAATATCATCTAGAATTCTGGAGCCTTGATTTAATTCTGGTTATAAAAGAGAAACTTCTAAGATTAGTGAGTATTGGCTATGATCCAAGAGCTTTAAGTTCTTTGAGGTATTATTGCTATCTACATTTCACAGATGAGGACATCAGACTTAGAGAGACACCAAGTGACTTGCTCATCACATACCTGGACAGCAGCAGACCTGGGCTTCACAGTCATTTCTGTTTAACTCGAAAGCCTATCTTCTCATTATTTTGCTTAGCTGGTTTATAAGAGGAATGTGATTGTCATAATGCCTTATGTAGAAGAATAGTTTTGGAGAATAATATATCCTTCTTTGAGATATACAAATAATTTCCTGCACACAAATGTCATATTTATATAAGGTCGTTACTTGAACTCACTATATGCCTAACCTCTGAATTATGTACCAGCTTGATGTGAAAAGTATATGTATTTGATATTAAATGAAACATCAGGGTAATCTCAGGGGAAAAATGAACTTTGAAGGCTTTGTCTAATATTTCTTAAAGTCATTGCTTCAATTTCACATATATAGATGGAGAGGCAGTAAGATCATCAAGCTTATTACAGCTCAGTGTAAAATAGGAATGAGTGCACATTGAGTGAAGACTAGAGTCCTCTTAAGACACAGAAAGAATATTATTGGTATTGAATGAATTTTATGACAAAGCTTAGAGAATGTTTTTCATTACTGTCAAAAGCTACAGGCCAGGAAGGATAGGGGAATTTACATTTAATAATCATGTACTATATGAATATAGCTATGATAGTAATAACTATCTGACATGCATTAACTCTTAAGTCTCAAACACATTCTGTGGATGGCAAGTAAGCAAATTAAGGGATGCTTCACATCATATGTCATCAGAGAAATGCAAATTAAAACAATAATGAGAGACCACTGCACATCTATTAGAATGTCCAACACCCAGGACACCGATAGCACAAAATGCTGGAGAGAATGTGGAACAAAAACTCTCATTCATTGCTGGGGGGAATGTAAAATGGCAAAGCCACTTTAGAGGACAGTGTGTGGCAGTTTCTAACAAAACTAAACATACTCTTACTATATTATCCAGCAATCACATGCATTGGTATTTACCCAAAGGAGGTGCAAACTTTGTCCACATAATAATCTGTACATGAATGTTCATAGCAGCTTTGTTTATAATTTCCAAAACATGGAAGCAATCAAGATGTCCTTCAGTAGGTAAATGGACAGATAAACTATGGTAAATCCAGACAATGAAATATTATTCAGCACCAAAAAGAAGTGATCTAACAAGCCATGAAAAGGCATGGAGAAAATTTAAATGCATATTACTAAGTGAAAGAAGCCATATCTGAAAAGGCTACATACGGTATGATTCCAACTCTATGACATTCTGCAAAAGCCAAAATTATGGAGATAAAAAGATCAGTGGTTGACAGAGACTAAGGGGAGAAGGAGGGAGGATTAGTCAGCAGACAGAGGATTTTTAGGGCAGTGAAACTACTCTGTATGATACCATAATGGTGGATACATGTTGTACATTTGTCCAAACCCATAGAATGTACAACACCAAGAGTGAACCCTAATGTACACCAAAAACTCTGAGTGGTAATCATGTGTCCCTGTATGTTAATCAATTGTAACAAATGTACCACTCTGGTGAAGGATGCTGATATTGGGGGAGGCTGTACATGTGTGGGGTGGGAGTATATGAGAAATCTCTACCTTCAGCTCCATTTTATTATGAATCTAAAATTGCTCGTAAGAAAATAAAGTCTGTGTTAAAAAACTAGTCTGCGGTAACTAATATCACTAATATCTTAAAGTTAGAAAATTGGCCCTTGCCACTCTGGTGAAGGATGCTGATATTGGGGGAGGCTGTACATGTGTGGAGTGGGAGTATATGAGAAATCTCTACCTTCAGCTCCATTTTATTATGAATCTAAAATTGCTCTTAAGAAAATAAAGTCTGTATTAAAAAACTAGTCTGCGGTAACTAATATCACTAATATCTTAAAGTTAGAAAATTGGCCCTTCTTGTACAGGGGGATACAGCATGTTAATTGTAGACCCAGGACTTTCACCTAGGCCTTGATTTCAAATCCAGGATTCTCTATCCTATCCCGAGCTACCCACAGCTTCTAACCTGCACCAGGATGGACTCTGATACTGTTATTGGTCTGATCTATGAATCGGTAAATTCATAATTTAGATTATATTTAAACAGTTCATCATTTATGATAGCCATATTACACAATATATCTTTCTGATAGTATTCCTAAAGAAAAATAGTTATAACAGGAGAAAAAATACTAATAATAGATAGATGCATCTATTGAATTCCTACTGTAGGTGAGGTAGTGTAGCTCTGCATACATTTTTTATGATGCTAACAATAACATTCCAAGGTAGGTATTACACTATCTTTTTTGAAAATGTCAAAAATGAAGCATAGAAGGTATGCATTAAAAGATGGCAGAAATATATTTGAAATGAGGTTTTTTTGATCTCCACAGCTCATATTTTGTCCGAGGGGCAGGTATTTAATTCTCACATCGAAAATGCTCTAATTTACTTACTTTTCCCTCCTTTAAGATTCTGGAGAGCAAGTCTATTCTTCCTGCCCACCTTCACAATTTCATGAGTTCAATTTTGCTCTATGTTCTCTGCCACTTTTCCACAGAAAAGATTGAGAGGAAGCAGTCAAAACCTAAACTTTTTACACAGCAAGTCTGAATGCAGAAAAAGAAAATATCAAAGCATAGCAATTTAGGGGTTAGGCAGAAATATGAATTTAAAAAACTTGAAAAGGAGGATTCTGTGAAGCTGAAAGTGATGGCAGCATAGTTTTTGTATTTCTCCAAATCTCATTAAAAAGGAAAGAAAAATAAAAAGAATGAAATAGCAAAACCACAGACCCATGGACATTGGCAAGAAGATACTCCCGAGAACCGTCAAATATGAGAGGTAGGGACAAATCGATAGCCACAGACCTGTGTGGGAGATGTCAGAGGATGTGCATCTGGGCTTCTGACACCTTAATCATCTGTAATCATCCCTGAAAAGTGAGCCATTATGGAAAGCAGGATGGAGGTTCCTCAAAAAATTAAAAATAGAACTACCATATGATCCAGCAATCCTACTACTGTGTATATATCTAAAGGAAATGAAATCAGTATATTGAAGAGCTATCTGCACTCCCATATTTATCACAGCACTATTCACGATAGCTGAGATATGGAATCAACCTACGTATCCACCAAAGGATGAATGGATGAAGAAAATGTGGTGTAAATACACAATGGAATACTATTTGACCATAAAATCCTGCCATTTGTGACAGCACGGGTGACCCTGGAGGACATTATGTTAAGTGTAATAAGCCAGGCATATAAATATCACGTGATGCCACTCATATGTGGAATCTGAAAAAGTTGATCACATAGAAGTTAAAGAGTAGAATGATGGTTACCCGAGTCTGAGGTGGTTAGGGAGAAGGGAGATGGGAAAATGTTGGTCAAAGGATACATAATTGCAGTTAGAGAGGAGGAATAAATTTCAAGAGATCTATTGATCAGCAAGGTGAATATAATTGATGATATATTGCATTCTTGAAAAATGTAGAGTAGATATTATGTGCTCTTACAACAAAAATAACTGAGATAACGTATTTCTTAATTAGCTAGATTTAGCCTTTCTACAATGTATGTGTACTTCAAAACATCATGTTATACATGACAAAACACACAATGTTATGTCAATTAAAAAAAAATTGTGACATGCTAATCTGAAGACAAGGACCTAAATTGGGAGAAATTTTATAGGATCCTCGCCCTCATTTAAAGAAATGGAAAGGGATCAAAATGCAACAAGATCACTAGTGCTGGAGCAGTCTGGTCTCGAAAAACTCTTGAAACTAACAAACCAAAGTTTCCTTCCAAGACAAAGCTCTGCACTTAAGTGAAAGTAATGAGAGTAAAATCCAAATTGAGCAGGGAAAAAGAAAGTCCAGATAAGTAGGAGGAGGAGAGGGGAGGCGGTAGATCAGAGACATTATAAGGCCAAACTTTGAATACTTTGCAGAAAAAGAGACGATGTGCTCATCACTCCCTCCTAAAGATGCAGGAAAATTCATTTTACTTAAATGTGGTCAAGTCTTAAGAAAAGTCATTTTATGAAAAAGGATGAAAGGAGCAGAGTAATATTCCTGCAGACAACAAAAGCACACAGCAGGACAGATGAAAAACTATTTCAAAATAAGCTGAAAAAACTTTCAAAACTGATAGCCACCACAAAAGGACAGCATATATTAGAATTATTTAAAATTACTAAAA
>NW_007734347.1:0-305 GCF_000696425.1 Galeopterus variegatus | reverse complement strand
TCTCCAGAAATAGCAATACAAGGACTGATGGGTGGGCAGCAAATATTTATCTTTAGGTAAATATAAAGGGAGATAAACTAGTATGTAATGGCTGTATGCTCTGACAGTGTCACATCATACACCTCAAAATGGTGAATTTTATATTATGTAAATTATACCTTAATAACCTGACTTAAAAAATCCAGTGTAAGTCTAATCATGACTCTAGGTCTAAGTACTAACTTATGGGAAATAGGATGGATTAGACACAGCTGTGAAGCAGCATGGTAGGGATGCAGTGAGCAAAATCCAAACTGGGAAACTCT
>NW_007734346.1:89110-94615 GCF_000696425.1 Galeopterus variegatus | reverse complement strand
TTTTTTACATATTGTAGAATGGTGTTAGGGAGTAGTCTTCTCCCTCTAGGAGTAGAATGATAAACATATGAACTATGGGGAAGGCTACAAAGAACCTGTGGTGCTGTATTGGAAATGAGAGTTTCAGTATAAATTCATGATTTTAATACACATACCTAAAGATGTGTGTGTTTTTGTATATATGTGTTTTATAACTTCCTTTGCTGAAAGGGCCCGGAGACAACAAAGACTTCCAGTAGCATCAATAGTAATGAGCATACCTAGGCTCTGATTTTGGTTTTTAAATACCATTTTTTTTATTGGTTATGAGTGTTCATGGTGTAAAAACTGATTGTCACCACTCATGTCCAAGATGTAATACCATTTTCTAATAAAAACAACCAAGGTTCCTTAGAGAGTGGTGACTGATGAGTTTATATCTCAGACAGAGAAAGCACAAGTTCCACTGCACCATCCTATTGTGCTTGAAAGTAAGGGAATGCCCAAAGAATTACAGGGTCATGTCAAAGGACACATGAGTTAGATTAAAGGGACTCCACCTCACCAAATCCAGGGCACACTGAACATCAAAACAAAACAAAACACAAAATAAAATAGTGGCGATTTAGGATTAAAACCCACTGAATAAAAACATCCATGAGTCCATACAGATAATAAATAAGTGAGAATAAATAAATAATAGATATATCATAGCTAGAAAGATACAATAGATGCATAGATAAAAAGGAGAGCTCTCCATTGCAGTAGAATATCAATTATTTAAAAACTAAGAATTAATGAAGTTAAAACCAATTTTTTAACTCCATGGTAGGAATTGATTTGCACAATAATTAATTATGGTGTTAAAACTTGTGGATTCAAGATTAATGAGGAAAAGAATATTTATATAGTTCCAGAGTTCATGCGTATATGTAGAGAGAGAGAAAACAACTAAAAAAACATCAAAATGTAACAGTGACCAATCTGAGTGAGCATAAATTGTGTGATAACTGCAAGTTTTCTTTAAGTTTGAAGTGATCCCAAAATAAAAATTATATAAAATCATTTTGTAAGCCTCACTTGCATCAATTTTATTTTTTTTAGAGCCCAATTTAAATGTTGAAAAAAAGTACAAAAAAGAAAACAAAAACACATTTCTATCAAAGAGAAATGAGTTGGGCACAATCCAAATTAAAATATTAAATCAGAGATTGTGATGTGAAGTATGTGGAACATGAGATGAGTTTTCCATTTATATTCTGGATGATGTGGTAGGACGGTTTTCTAATAGGTGTAGGCTATATTGATGTCTTGCTCTCTGAGAACAGCAGTGATTTTCTCACATCTGAATGATTAATATTTGCATTAAAACTACAGGTTCAATAACACACTCAGTTAATTTTGTGCTCCACAGGATTTTAGATTTACTTTACACCATAGTTTCTTTGATTTATTTTCTATTAATAGTAGGTAGAGTCATCAAATTTAATAAAATGAGTTAAGCTAGATATACTCTTTCTTAAGAGTTAAGCTGGAATACGTGCTTTAGGAAAGATTTATTGAAAATCATATCTAACTGTCTTAGAATATATTTTCAAAATTTAGAACAACATATAAAGAATTATTTTATTCAAATTCTGTAATTCTTCACAAGCTTATTTGTGCATTTTGTTTTTAATTATCTCATGCTCAGAAATATTATTTTTTAAAATTTATCTTCATTAATCCACCACTCTTTTACATGCCAACTGGATTATTTACTACTTTCTCTTACAATTTTTTAAAATTATTATGCTCCCCATCATAACTAATTACCTAATAAAAATCGATATGGTATTTAAGTAAAATAAAATCAATACAATTATTTATATGTAGTAGATCTGGGCATTTGAGAATTTAACATTTCCCCCCTTCCTTTTTATCTATTTTTAATGGTCTAGAGGTAGATGAGATAACTTGTATGCAATTTGTAATGATGATTTGAATTGGCTTACATGGGCCATGAAGTTGATAGGTGTATGCTAGATAAATTAATTAATAATCATTTTCAGTATTAACTTTCTTTTATTTTGCAGTCTAATTACTAAAGGCTACCACATGCTTTGTTATTTAGTCCCCTAAAATGACTTACAGATGACTAATGATTTTATATGATAGGGGAACTAAGGTAAATATATGTTCCGTTTGTTAAAGTCAAGTAGCAGAGATGAAACCTGACAGAAGTTTTCCAGGTGTGTAGTGCATTGAGATCAGGACTCTCAATCAAATTTCTTAAGGGACCAAACACTACCTCACCATCAAATAGATAAACTTCTGGCCTTATCTATTCTCTCCCATAATTTTCCTCCTCATATGGCTCTGGACTTTCATTTTTCAGATAAAATTTTACCTTTCTAATTTCTGAATCTGCTTAATATATACCATTCCCATTACAAGGGTTTATATGTTTTTATGCGCTCTCACTGAATTTTTCCTTTATATCTTATTTTGAAATTTGAGTCTTTACTGATACAGATACTTCCAGACAATGTCATATTTTTGAGTCATACAGGTTTACAAACCCACTAGAGGGTTTCTAAAACCATCTAATCTGTCTCATGTTATCATTCAAACCCATATCATCTATTTAACAGAGATTGGATCTCCTACTCATAGTCTTTCTCACTATCTTTGGTAAACCACTCTGGAAGATTTAAAGATGAGTGAAATATGTGATTCACTAGTTTTTGGTTTGAGGACCGTCATTGAAGTAACCATCTCTCTTTGTAGCTGGACTAATTTTAAAAAAGTGAATTTCCTGATTCTTGGCCGAGTATCATGCAATCAGGGAATGAACATCCATAAATATAGTTCTATAATGGTTATTTAGAGTAAAATATAAACTGTTAAAGAAAAACTCTTCCTTCACTGATATATTGTGCAAGTTACACAGAATCATTTTTGGTTCATCTTCTCCTCGGTACTATAACAACTTTTCATTTTGGAAGGGATATGTTTATCTGGAAGAATGGCACATTCCTAAGGACATCCTAAAACATTATCCATTATAAACATCCTCTAATTGTTAGCTATGCTGTATGACAAACTATTTTCAAACTAAAAGGTAAAAACAATAAGCTTTTATTTTTTCTCCCAAATCTATATCAGCTAGGCAGGTCTGCTGATTTGTGACTATACAATCAACAGTTGGGCGGGATGGAAGATCCTAACGGCCATGACGGCAATGACTTGGCTGCATGCCACATGGTGTCTCATACACCAGTAGGCTAGCCCAGGCTTTTCATCATGGCATTGGCAGGGTTCCAAGCATGAAATCAGAAACATAACAAGTTTGAAGCATCTGCTTGCATCGAATTTTCTATTTTCTACTTGCCAAAGAACATCACAAGGCTAAACCCATAGTCAGTACGGTAAGGCACCAAAAATAGGTATGAACATATGGATTCAAGAAAAATGGAGACCACGCTTAATGTCAAAATCCTTCACTGAACACTTTTCCTAAATTCTTATAACTAATGAATTTAGTTCTGATCACTGGACTCTGATATGAGGTTCCTTACCTTGGCTATTATAACAGATTTAAATTGATTTTATTCTACCTTCAGTACAGAGTTCTCATACTCAAAATCATATGAGATCATGTAAATATTATACCTCCATCCATGAGCTAAATTATTGCAACACTTAATATTGAACCAGGAAGATATAAATAAGCCAGCATTGAGGTACGGGTCAGGCAGCAGGAGGATTCTATAATTGACTCTTGTGGATGTAACATCAACAGACATCCAAGTAAACAGGGAAGACAACTGAGAGCTAAGATGAACAAAAATTAAAGATAAACAAAGAGCCCAGGAAAAACTACATTTCCTTCATAATACATTGGGATGAGAACCGAGGTAACTTCTATGGTCAAAATGATGGAATAACCCTCATAAAAAGTAGGACAGCATGACATCTCAGCTTTCAAGCAGCAACCGGCAACCTTTCTTGTTTGCGCATATATGAAAGCTCTAAGTATTGGAAATGGTCATCGAGGGCAATTAGTAATAGATATTATTGGCTATGACTACTATTTTCTTGCTTAATGTAGAAATGTTCCCTTTTACATCTTTTTTGGACCTCTGAGCATACTATGAGAGTCGGCTGCATATGTTGTTATTTGGCACTGTCCCCAAATACAGAGATTTTAAATGAAAACTGAAGTAAAGATAAGTTATCTGATGAAACTAGTAAAGGTTTACATACGGTACCTCTAAAAATATTAACATACAAAGGATAAAATCATCTATCATTGCTTAATTCTAGAATATTTTTAACAGCAATAAAATAAGGATCCCACAATGTATCAGCAATTATAATTTTACCCAGATTCAGTATCATGCAAAATCTTGGCTCTTGGTTCCTTAATTTTCTAATCTTCAAATTTCTTAAACTGCTAAAGTATATCAGTAACCCCAGTGCATGATGATAGACTATACTTTATCCTAAGAAGAAACTGATATCTGAAATATTGAATTAAAACTCTGATCATTATACAAATCTATTGTTTCACATTGTAAACTAAGTACTTCTACTAAATCTATTAATTGTACTTATCAATAAACCCAGTGATGTTCTACAATTCTCTCTGTTATATTCTACATCCCTATCCCATATGTCTTTATTTCCTTCCTCTACTCTTTTGATGTGGTGCAGTTCATCACTTCCATGACTCTTCAGCAGAATTTTCAAAAACTCCCTGTATTTTTATGCCTGGTTAACATGATTCAGAAAATCCTAATGCTGGCTCAATCTAGCCATTTTCTTTCCAAAACTAAACCCAGGCTACTTTTCAGAACCACAGAAATCACAAAGGTGTCAAGATGAGTTTCTCTGAAAGGACATGGTTTCCAAACTCAGCTAAGTCCAGTGCAGCCCAGCTATCTTATTCTGCTAGATTATCCATGAGACACACCAATTATTTCCAAAATTATCGCTGATAGTTGTATGTGTCCTTGGGTAAGTTTCCTGAATCTTATATTCCATATCTGTGAAACAGAGGCAATAACACCAGTCTTAGTGCTAATTATAAAGAAGATTGTACACACAGTCATATTTTTAGGGGTAGCTGAATTTATATATACAAGAAAAATCTTAATAAATACATTGAAGATAATAAGATTTTATGAAGTTAGAGTGAATACACTGAATTATACAAATGAAGAGTTATCTTTCTAATTAAGAAGACAATGGGAAGTATGAACAGTAAAGACAAAAGAGAAAAGATGCACCTGGAGGCAGAGAGGAGCTAAGCAACAAAGAAACAGTTGGAAAGTACCTTTGTAATTGAGTTGGTTGAGAAAATACTAACACCAATAATATCTAATTTTGAATTGTAAATATTTTGTGTCTGTGTAGTATTAGAGAGAGATTTACTAAAGTCTAAAGCAAGGATGTAATAATTTAGCATTAGAAAGTCATATATTCTTGGGGCCGGCCCGGTGGCGCACTGCTACAGTGCGCCGCTTGGGAGTGCGGCGGCGC
>NW_007734346.1:85383-88817 GCF_000696425.1 Galeopterus variegatus | reverse complement strand
ACACTGAGGGTTGCAATCCGTTGCCGGACACGAAAAAAGACAAAAAGGAAAAAAAAAGAAAGAAAGTCATATATTCTTAAACTTGAAACCTAACAGTCTCATTGAAAGCTGCTAACCCGCACTCCTTCTTGATTAATAGCTACCCTTCATTCCTTCCTCTCCCTAATAAGTCTTTCTCCTTTCTTCCCTCTCATTCAACAATTCAGATTAGACGAGGCAGTCTCCTGGTGATACAGTGATAACGACTCAGGCCAAAACCTCCTCCATGGTCTTGTGAGCCTGTAGAAGACCTAAGGTACTTGTTTTAAAAAACAGTCCACTTGAACTTTCAAGGAATGGGAAAAGGATTTTACAGCCTCCTAGTGGGAAGTTTTGCCATTTCTCTGCTTCTCTTTTACTTCTTTAGCCTATGACAGCTTTTACCTAACTTTCTTAGCCACTTTCTATGTAAATAACTTACGGTCACCTTGAAAATGTCCGGCTCCTTTTTGGGGCTCTACTGTGTTGCTTAACTGCTATGGTTTTAAGTTCAGAGATGCAAGACAACACAGTGCTCTATCTTTCTCATGTGGTAGCATCAGGAGGAAATCTCGCACATTGGATGTGCCAGCCCTGGTCTCAATTAACAGCTGATCCATGAGCTATATTGGTACAGAATATGTCTACAGGGGCTCTTTTCTCTCCTATTTTAAAAAAAAACTGGTTGAGGAGATGCACAAAGAGATTTTTGGAGGATATATAATACCTCTGTGGTAGGACTCCAGGTTTGAAATAACCTTCAAAATGCTTGTTGCTTTTGTTTAACCCCTATTGCTAAAACACTAACCAAACCCAACAATATTACACAAAATTTGGGGAGTTATTCTTTTTATGCCAACTTCAATTTCAATCTATGTTTATGGGCCTCAAATTCTAAAAAATACAATGCTTCTTGGCTCCTTTTACTTGGTACTTCTCAGAGACTGTCATTTCTTTGTAGTCAAGTTATAGATAGAACAGATTAAAGTTGGGTTTTTAAATGATTAAACTTCACCCAAACAAAAGGAAATTGCACCTTTGGGTTCTTGCAATACCTAAACTGGTTATTACCTCTAGTTCTAATCTAAATTGATACAGCCAGTCCCCCCAGTGACCAAACTAACCATTCCACCCCTCAACTTAATGGCTGAAAGTTCTGGATTTAACTGAAAAAAATAGTAGTTTTCTGGTGTGAGCTTACCAAATTTTCATGTCTTTATCCTTTTGGGAAAGGAAGCTCTGGAGGACTCAGTCAGAAAACTATCAGATACCATCCGCATCTTAGCCAGGACTATTGGACAGGCCATCTGTGCACAACAATACTATTTAAACTAAGGGGGTCATAGATACATGCATTGCCTTAGGTTTTCTGGTGGCAGAGATTTGGGTGGGAGTTGGGGGGTGTGTATGTGCATTAACCAACACTTCTTGTTGTGTTTGGGCAAATAACTCAGAAATAGTGAAAGAAAGCCTGCAGGTGACAGACAAATTAGTAAACTGGGCCAGGCCAAACCCCAAATGCAAGTGTTCCACTGACATCTGTTGGGACTGGATTTTATCCTGGATCCCCAGGTTCTTTTAGGTTTCGTCCCTTCTCACCCCCATAACTGTCCTTTTCCTTATATGTTTATTTGGGCCTTGTACCCTAAACTGTCTAACCAGTTTTGTCTCACACCAACTCAGAAGAGTTTTGGCATGGACTCCTAACTTTGTCTTCCAAGAGCTCCACAGAAATAGTCATGAGAAGCTTCAAGTTTCCTTTTGCTCTGCACAGCCTCAAGGAGTCTCCTCTCCAACACTGCCTTATATCAGCAAAAAGCAGCTAGCGCAAGTCACTGCCCCTCATCCCTTCAAATTCCAATTTAAGATTAAGGTACAAATACTAGAGGAGGGATTGAGAGCTACCAATCCCCATTCCTTTTTTATTAATAGCTACCTTTCATTTCTTCCTCTCTCTAATAAGTCTTTCTCCTTTCCTCCCTTTCCTTCAACAATTCTGATTGGGTGTGGCAGCTTCCCAGAAATAAAAATCAAAGCCAAAATCCCAATTTGTCCTAACCAGTTTGGGGCAGATCAGGGAGTTTATGCACAAGTCTTAATTCTGTTCCTAATTTCACCTTTCGATGACACAAGGCCAACCACCCTTTATTTTAATGCTTAAATCTTCACCTCCAAGAGAACATGGGTCCCATGTTACATATGTGATGCTGCACCATACACGTGTGCTCATGTATGGATATAACCTAACCTTTGTTGAATATGTATGAATTACCAAAGCTAGGTCCTTAAAAGATTGTAACTCTTAGCTGCTTGGGGAGCTTAGCACAGGTCGTGATTTAGACTTGCTCTTGTCTTGTACAACCCAAATAAAACTTCCTTCTCCGTGCTCAGATTGCTCTGTTGTTGTGATTCTCTCAACATTCTAGACAAGGACCTTCTGGTTATTTACCTGTGACATCATGACCTTGGAACCAAATTACTTAAGCTTTCTGAAACAAAGGAGAAAATGGACGTGAATATGTATTACTTGCTTAATACATAGGACTATAAAAACTTTAGTTAATTTGACCTAATGACTTAACATCAGCTAAAATAGAGCTGGAGAGAGTAAAAATGAAACAACAATTAATTACAGTTTAATTTATAGCTGTGTTAAGAATGTACAAATGCTGTTTGTTAATTTAAATACTTTTTTTCCTTAATGACATAAATCACTGGAAGAAAATAATAAATAATTGTCTGCCTATTATCTTTACAGTCAAGAAAACTGAAATAAGAGAATAACCTGTATCAAGTTAAGCATATTCCATTTGCTCATTAATGCTTTTAAAGGATTAAAAATATATTGAAATAGAAAATAAAATAAATAATAGAAATGTAAATGTAAACAGTTAATTTATGACTTTTTATATCAGCAAAAAGCAGCTAGCGCAAGTCACTGCCCCTCATCCCTTCAAATTCCAATTTAAGATTAAGGTACAAATACTAGAGGAGGGATTGAGAGCTACCAATCCCCATTCCTTTTTTATTAATAGCTACCTTTCATTTCTTCCTCTCTCTAATAAGTCTTTCTCCTTTCCTCCCTTTCCTTCAACAATTCTGATTGGGTGTGGCAGCTTCCCAGAAATAAAAATCAAAGCCAAAATCCCAATTTGTCCTAACCAGTTTGGGGCAGATCAGGGAGTTTATGCACAAGTCTTAATTCTGTTCCTAATTTCACCTTTCGATGACACAAGGCCAACCACCCTTTATTTTAATGCTTAAATCTTCACCTCCAAGAGAACATGGGTCCCATGTTACATATGTGATGCTGCACCATGCACGTGTGCTCATCCCCACTTGAATATGTATGGAAATAACCTAACCTTTGTTGAATATGTATGAATTACCAAAGCTAGGTCCTTAAAAGATTGTAA
>NW_007734346.1:83459-85373 GCF_000696425.1 Galeopterus variegatus | reverse complement strand
CGCTCCCTCTCTCCCCTCCACCCCCACATTGTATCTGTTCACTTGTCTTAACAAGTTTAAGGAATTGTTGTGATTGTTGTGTCTTCTTCCACCCACCACCCTTTATTTGTTCGTATATTCTATGTGAAATTTTTATCCTTTTTTTTGCTTCCTGATAAACATAAATGCAATACAACTAATCATACTGTGAAAAGTGACAGTTTCAATTATCTCATTTGATTTCTTGACTCTTTTCTTTAAGAGATTTAAACATATGCAACATAGCTTAAAAATTATTTTAAAAAATCTTAATTTGCTTAAGTAGTAAACACTGTTATAATTTCTAATAATAGATAGAGTGCCATAAAAATATAGTCCTGCTAATCTTTATCTTAATGAAAAATTTCAAAAACTCTTCAAAAGACCAATTCAGAGTCACAGACATTTTGTAAGAGAAGTGTTTAAGTAACTGAAGCTAGGGTTATATAGTGAGCAATTGACATAAGTTGTGACCCCAAGTGATTTTCAAAATCACATTAGCTACAACTTTATATTGCAAGTTCCATCTTTTTAATTAGTACTTCAGAAACCTCTCCCAGATCTTGGTGTCCTGCCCAACACAACTGCCTTCATACTTAACACAAAAGGTATCTTTCCAAACTTGTCTTTTTTTTTCTCTCTCTTCCCCATCTCTCTCAAATTATGTCATTATTATTTACTTGTTTTTTTTTTTGCTAACTTTGGCTTTTGATTTATTTAAATCCAATCAAAAATATTTTATCTTGGTGGAGGCAGAAAACTAAAATAGCTGAATATGCCTACATTGTCTCTGGCACACTCTGATATCATGTGTTCATTTAAAACATATTAAATGACCCATCCTTATTTATGTTTAATAGATATTTTGTGTACTGCTTATTACCAGTTACCCTGAGGTGAGTCCATATGGCACTATTTTTAAATGTACATATGTCATTCTTCTTTAGTCTTCTTTGTCTAAGCCCTCATGTCTATTTTATGTCTACCTAAATGTAATCAGAGAAACCTTCGGGAGGTACTTCAGCCTCCTTGCATTGCTCCCCTTTATTTCAATGCTATGGTTATTTATAATTGTTCAAGATGTTTTTGAAGGTTCTTCACTACTAAAAGTTAGAACATTTGGTAATTAAAAATTTGTTCCTATGAAATTGGTTATTTGATTACTTAAGTTCTGATCAGACCTTGTGGGATTTTAACTCACAACCCATGATGGCATAACCACTTTGGATCAATTTTTCTGACAGGTTCATTTTACAAACCGTGCCTCCTTTTGGGCAACACTTGTGAAAACTGACCACTTTCTTTAAGATGGAAGCATTTCAGTTTTTTTTCTATAATTACTAGAAGGTATTCATGAACTGTAACTCAACTTATCACTCCAAAATAATATGTTTATTATTTGCTTTGACCAAGGGTATCTTCCTCCACTTTCATTGAGATTAGCATTTTAAAATATACTAAAATTTTACTTCTTTCTCATATTTGTATTATGTAACATCTCTTCTATTCTATGTCATCATTGTTAAACAATTCTAGTGAGCTTTTGCTTGTTTGCTTTTTGGCCAGCTAATAACAACCTGGACAGTTAGCAAACTTCAAGAAGTCTCTGTGTTATATGTAACTATCAAGCATATGTATAATAATTGAAATTGATTTGAGCAATAGAAGTTTAAAATGTTCAACTAAATGAGACAATAAACAATGCTTGTTCTTGGAATAATCTAGTGGACAATGAAATAAATCGATGCTATTAGCCATTGCTTAGTCCTTTCAGCTTCTGTATAATTTAAGGGAATCTTTTTTGTGCATTAATGTTGCCATATATCCCACTAGGTTATACCATTCAGCAGCTCAATATTTTAAAATAATTGCAACATTCCCAACTGTTGCGATGTT
>NW_007734346.1:69677-82913 GCF_000696425.1 Galeopterus variegatus | reverse complement strand
AAATGAGACAATAAACAATGCTTGTTCTTGGAATAATCTAGTGGACAATGAAATAAATCGACGCTATTAGCCATTGCTTAGTCCTTTCAGCTTCTGTATAATTTAAGGGAATCTTTTTTGTGCATTAATGTTGCCATATATCCCACTAGGCTATACCATTCAGCAGCTCAATATTTTAAAATAATTGCAACATTCCCAACTGTTGCGATGTTTCTAAGAGAAGTGTTTTCATGATGGCATATTTGACATTTAGTTCATTCCCAATATTGTATAAGGATAATTAAACCCAAGGGCTTAGGATTCTATGTTATAAATCAACAAAATATATCACATTACATTTTTTTCCACATGCATATAAACCCTGTGAGTGCAGGCCTAATATAAAAACATCAGACCAGAAAGCTGCGTCCACCACCAAAAATATTTTTATTAATTTACGCTATTTATGAAAGCGTATAATATTGGTTACATTCTCACATCATTAACTATGACAGATATTGTAAATTATTTTAATTTAATAATGTTAACAAAAATAAGTATGTGTAACACTTGTTAGTGTGTAATTACTAAATACCAGAAAGGATCACCTTTTTATAAATAGTGACTTCCATAAGTTGGCTTCATGTATTTTGGCTATTTTACTTTTTGTTTATTTTTCTTTCTGAATCACTTATAGAGGCTCTCAGAAATGAAAATTTTATTATAACTCATTTGGCAGCTAAAATAGTACAAATTGTGAAGTGTCCTAAGACTATTTGCTGTGTTTTAAAGATCCTACGTTTAGTAAGTATTCATGGAAATATAAATGTGTTTCATTGTGAGATTTTACTGAGAATTTTACTTATAACTTTTCTAAAGCCCAACCCCACCCAAATTTTTTGAATCACAAAACATATATTGTCACTGCATCATAATATAAACTATTATGATGCAAATATAAGCATTTGCAGACATTAATATAATAATCCCCACTTTACAATAAAGAAATGGAGGGTAAAGATGCTAGCTAATGTTATTAACTAGAATTTAGAGACATCTTGCAATGTGGATCTAGAATTCATTGTTAGTAGAATTCACAGTTGAATTCGTAATTCATTAAAGAGAATCAAACACTCCTAAGTGATTTATTTGCTCATAATGCATTATGTATGGGTTACTGAAAAAAACGTTATATCCTATCTCAAAAATCCTATAACTTACTTACGCCACAAAAGGTAAGTGTGTGACTAAAACTATGAATGCAAATTAATATTTAAATAACAATTGTAGTAGTAATAAAAGATAAATAGAGAAGCAGAGTATGGTCAAACTAAATTCAGACTGCAAAATGGATTCAAATTCTAAGTCTTCTATGTATTTTTTAAGTTGACAATAATTTATTTAGTGCCTATTATTTATCAGGTATTGTTCTTGGCACTAGCACTTAGAAGTGACTAGCAAAAAAAAAAAAAGAAATGAAATCCTCTACTCGTTTACTTTCTAGTAGGAAGTGACATGGACAATGAACAAATAAATATATGCTAAACTATGATTGGTGTTGTGAAGATAAAGCTCAGTGGAGATGGTAAGGGTTCTAATTTTACATAGAGGTAAAAAGTGGCTCCTCTGATGAGACGACTTTGGAGCAGAGACATAAAGAAAGTTGAGGAATTACTATACAGATATATATTAGAAGAGTATTCTAGGCAGCTGTACTGTGGTGCTTAAGTATAGAAATTCTGGGCCAGGTAGTCTATGATCAGTAATGATTTGGTTCTTTCATTTACTGTGTTATCTTGGAAAGGTTCTCAACATTCTCTCAGTTTCTACAAGTGGGCAGTACACCTTATGAGTTGCTTTGCCAATTGATGGATTAATACATTTAAAGATCAGTGCCTGGTACCTAATAAGCTCTGAGCAATTTAAGTAGTTTTCATTAGCAGAAGAGAAAAGAGCAAGAGCAAACAACTTCAAGTCATGGCTGTAGTATTCTAGGAACATTAAGGAACCTACTGGCAGAAAATGGGGATGAGGTAGAGAAGGGAAGGAGAGAGAGAGAGAGCATGCAGGGTATCAGCTAGGGATGAAATCAGAGAGATTGCAAGAAGTAGATCATTCAGAGTCTTGCAGGCTAAGAATAAGGGGATGATGGGGCATTGAGGCCACACACCTCCTCCCGGGGCAGAGAACTAGCCACGACCCCACCCACATACACGTATATAATCTGTTGAAAACATTCGCCTGGACAGGAGAGATAAAGATGGCGCCTGATGGAAGCCGCAGGGCAGTGACTAAGGAAAGACATAGTTTAAAATTATTGGATAAAAGATATTTCCGCCCTCGTGCTCACCACGTGATTGCAATAGCAAAGCATTAGAGCAAGATGCATGCTCACATGACCTTTAAGATGATAGGTTGAAGTTAGGAAATCCCCTTGCCATATGCTTATAAAAGCAGGTGCTTGCGTGAAAATAAACGGAACTGCTTGACGGAACCCCTGCCACGTCTGAGTGTCTCATAAGGAAAGACATAGTTTAAAATTATTGGATAAAAGATATTTCCGCCCTCGTGCTCACCACGTGATTGCAATAGCAAAGCATTAGAGCAAGATGCATGCTCACATGACCTTTAAGATGATAGGTTGAAGTTAGGAAATCCCCTTGCCATATGCTTATAAAAGCAGGTGCTTGCGTGAAAATAAACGGAACTGCTTGACGGAACCCCTGCCGCATCTGAGTGTCTCTCTGTGGGCTGAATAGGCGGGTGGCATAGTCACCTTCCTCCCGGCTCTCCTGGCCACTAGGGTGGCACGAGTCATCCTACCGGTTTCCTCTCTTGCTCATCCCATGGCAGGGGGATAAAAGGGACTACTGGGAGGTTCGGGGCTGCCACCCCTGAGTCCCTGCAAGGGTAAGGTAAGAATTTGGATTTAACTTCAAGTGATAAGAAAAACCATTAGGATGATTTAAGCAGAAATGTGGCATGATCTTTTCTGTCTTATGTATATGTGAATGGATGTTACTGCATCCTTCATAGATGGAGAGAAATACAGATTTAACATGTTCAACATCTCTGTAACAAAAATCTATAAATGTCAATTTTCTTGTCTCTGGTAGGGACACGATTTTATAAATGGCTCCATGATGTGGCAGTTTGAATAATAAAATACTATATTATGTAATGAGCCAAAAGTTGGTGTTACCACCCAGACCTTGATGATTACCCCTGTGTTCATGTACCACTGCTTTGGTTATTGGCTGTATTGGTTATTGGTTGTTACTTAGTTACTTAAAACAATAATGCACTAGTATTTGGACTCTGTTGGGCTTTTCTGCTATTTTTTGTTTAGGGTCTTCCATGTGGTTTTAATCAGACAGCCACTGGGACTAGGATGTCCAAGATGATTCCATTAATTTGCCTGGCTCTGAGGGAAAGACTAGAAAATTAGAATCACCACCCATGCTGACATGGCAGGATCTCTTCCTCTGCACTTGCATTCTACACAAAGTCTATCCACTTGGATCTACAACAAAGAAGCTCAACCTCCCAAAAGTGCAAAAGCAGAAGCTGTCAAGCCTTTTTCAGATTTTGTCCTAAAGTTGGCATTATGTTACTTCTGCCATTCTCTGTGGATTAAAGTGAGTCTCAGGGCCAGATACACTTCAGTGTGGCAAAGGACCACCAGAAGAAGTGAATGCCAGAAGATGTATTTCACTGGGGGTCATCTTGGGACAAGAGCCACTGCCGACACCATACACCCCAGGTTCTCTTACTTCATCCAGGCATATTTAGAACCTTCATGTTTCACTAGCACTGGTTTTATCAAACCCTGGGGAGGGGATTAATTTCTCCTGCTAAATGTTCATGAGTATTTCATTTTATTTTTATATTTGTTTATAACTAGAGGACATATTCTTTCTTTGATGGTCAGATAAACTCAGACAAACAGAAGGGAAGCCAAAAAGCTGCTTGGAAAAAATTATTACAAAGGGAACAACCAGGAAATAACAATAAAATAAAAATAAGTTAAAAATCCAAATACTTGTATTTCTCTTTCTCCCATTTCACACTCTCAGAATAGATGTATATCATGCTCTGCCAGTACCAGCCTGCATATGTTAAAGACCATTTAGTTTAAAAAATGATTTTTTGCTACAAATGAAATAGTCAGAACTGAGCAGAAAATGGTTATTTACCTTTATATTGTATAGTAGATGCAGAAAATTAATTTCAGAGTCAATATTTTTCTGTGTGAAAATTATTCACTTATACCCAAAGACATAATATTTTAATTCTAATTTTTCAATATGCTGATTCTTATTTAAAGCATAAAACAGTGCCCTGATTCCCTGAAATAACTTTTTTCACCTTTTACAGGTATGTGCTTTCTTGAAAGGCCATTTGATCATCCCAGCTTGCCAAATTATTATATCAAATAATAATAATGGGTCTTTTTATGGTCACCCACAGTGAGCTACCTGTGCCAAAGAACAGCAACATAAATGTATTCTCTTCCTGGTGGGCTCAAATAAAAGAAAACTAATATCTGCAATTCCTCATCAGAAGGCCACTGCTGACTAATCTGATGAAGGAAGGGGATCTGTGGGGGAATGCTGATTGAAAATGTAAAGTTCTCAGTAGGATGTATTATTTTCTTTAAATGTCAGTAGAGGAACTAACATTTCTATTTTTCTCAAGGACTGATGTGAGAGAATGGGAGCAAATGGTGACTGATCTAGATATTCTATTTTTATTATAAAAAAGAGAGGTTTGCTTGTTGAACTAGTTCAGTGAAGTCATTTTGTTCTGAATGCCAAAATACTGATGTCTTGAAAAAAGAATGACCTAGAGTATTATGATGCATTGGTAGTATTAGGAAGAATGTTTAATTTATTTATAGCATTATTTATATTGAAAAAATAGGTACAATAAAATGTTTGACAGAAGAGGAATTACTATGGTATAAGTACTCAATAAAATTATATGAAGTAATTAAAATAATAATTTAAAGATAAAATTTTTCACTTTATATCATGAAAAAATTAAAAATATATATATATATATATATATATATACAAAATCCTTGTATGTTTCAAAAGAATATATTCTGCTAGCAATGTTATATAGCTGTATGAAAAATCATACAATAGAATGAATTGTGGGCAGGAATTTTCTCTAAGAATAAAATAGAAATTTTTTTCACTTTAAATTTCAAGTATTTTTTTTAATATTTCTAATGGAAAAAGTAACACTATCAAACCCCAAAATTATTGTATTAGTTTTTTATTGCTCCTGTAACAAGTTACCAGTGGGCTAAAACTATGGTGTTGGCGGGTATGCATTCTTTTCTGGAGGCTCTAGCAGAGAATCCATTTCTTTGCCTTTTCCAGATTCTAGAGGCTGTCTTCATTTCTTGAATTTGGGCCCCTTTGCTTGTTCAAAGCCATCAATCATATTTCTCTGACCTCTGCTTCCATCGTCATATCTTCTCTAACTCTGACTCTTTTGCCTCCCTCTTTTCACTTATAAGTGCCCTGAGATTCCATTGTGCACACCTGGGCAATCCAGGTCCTCTCCCCAACTCAAGATCAACTGATTACAACTCTAATTCCATCTGTAACCTTAATTCACCCTCTCCATGTAAGGTAAAGTATTCACAAGTTCTGGGTATTAAAACATTTCTTGCTGGGGGGAGCAGGATCATCTTTCCTACCAATACCTATTAAATATATTTCTTAGTAAGCTTCCTTAGGAAGGCTGATAGATTACATTTTCAATTACTATTTTTATTCATCTTATATTTTTAGTACAAAGAAGGCACAGGTGCTAATGGGAGAAACCCTAAATATTCAGTCATCTCATCAAATTATTAAGCTAACCAAAAGTGTAGGAATAGTTATACAACTAGTTACTTTAACAATATGAATCCTACATGAAAATGATATCTAATCGTGGTTTCATTTTATTCAACAGATTCTTATTGAGTACTCATTATGTGTCAGGTACTGTTTTAAGCATTAGGCATAAATCTTTGAACAAAGTGCATGGAAGCCCTCCATTATGCTTATTTTTTGTGTGCAGACATACATGCAAGTCAGTAAATATGTAAGTATAATACATATCAGGGGAAGATAGATTTTTATGGGAAAAATAGCTATGGTAAGGGAGGATGTGGAAGAAGAAAACTCATATTTAACTATAGTGGCCACAATAGGCCTTTTTGAAAAACGATCCATAATTTGAAAGAGATCATGGAGCCATGATGATTTTGCAAGGAAAAGAACTTCAGAAAGAGGGCACAGCCACACGAGAGCCTGCCAGAAAGTATGACGGACAGATATGAGGCCAGTGCAGCGGATAACAGTAAGCAGCCCAGAGAATAATATGCTGTGCAATCAGGAAGGTGAAGGAGGAAGGAAAGGTGCTGTGGAGACCAGTGGGACATCATTCAGACCCTTGATTCCAGGTGAAATGCAGAGTCATTGCAGGGTGAGCAAAGAAGTGATGTTTTATGATTGATGTTTCAGAATTATTCTGGCTGTTATGTTAACAGTAGGATATAAGTTGTGGAAATGTTAGAAGCGGGGAGATCAATCAGTAGGCATTTAAAAGAATCCAGACCATAGAGGATGTTGGCAAGGATCAGAGCAAAAGCAAAAGGAAGTAGTGAAAATTGGTTGAAATCAGGATAACTTTTGAAAAATACAAGAAAATGTTCTGAGATAGCACATGCAAGTTGAAAGAGAAAGGTGTCAAGAACAGCCACTGTTTGGTTGTTGTTGTTTAGTTTGTATAACTGGAAAAATTCAGTCACCATTAACTTGAACGCATGAAGAGGACAGGTGTGGGGATAAAGATCATTTGTTAGTTTTGCCTACATGCAATTTGAGATGTATGAAGTGTAACATAGGCAAAGTCTAGAGTTTATGGGAGAAATTAGAACTGGCAGTATAAATTTAGGAGTCTTTCATCATATATGTAAAACACAAGGTGCTGGCACTGATTGAGATCTTCAGCTGCTCTAGTGTAGACATGGAAAGAAGTGTTAAAGGATCAAGATTTAAGGCACTCCACTGTACACAAGTCAGGGGGAAAGACAGGAAGCAATAGCAATAAAGAAATACAAGAAGGGGCTGCCACTGACATACGAATAACACAAACTGTATTGTAGTGGCAGCAAAAAGCCAGAGAGGCACAAAAATAAGATTTCTAAGAATGGACGACGGGACTTACCAAAGTGGCTGCTGCTGGTGATCTTGAAAGAGCATTTTCAGTAGGAAACAATTCTTGGTTAAAATTTATTTATGGTAGAAAAAAGAAATCAACAAGAATAAAGAAAGCCAAAGCCAGGAATCTTTCAAATAATTTGCAGTAAAAGAAAAAAGAAAAAGGGGAACATAAAAGAGAAAAATTGTGGCAAAGGAAAAAAAGTAAAGGTGACAGAGATATAGCAAGTTGTCACGCCCCTGGAGAAGACTTGCACTGTTTTGTTCTAAGCCATCTCAGCTGAGTTATTTTGCAATGTCTTGTGCAAAGTATTGTTCTGTTTTGTAATGTATGAACAAGGTAAAATAAAAATAAGTTGTAAGTCATGAATTGTCTTATCACGTTTGACCATATAGAACTCAAATATTCAATAAGAAATATTGTAAAGTACCTATAATAGATTTTAAGTCAATTATATCCTTGAGTTTGTATTATTTATTTGTAATAGAACATCTAATTTCAGAAAAATTAATTTGAGTCTAAATTTTTACACTGACCACTTTTTAACCTTTGAAAGACATTTAATTTTATGGCTTAAATTCTTCATCTGACAGATAACATATATTAAAAAAATAATAATATAAAATATATGGGAGTTCTTTAAAAACTTTAAAGCAAGGTATGGAGAATATGGATTCAAGTGATTTATTATTATTATTATTATTATTATTATTATTATTATTATTATTATTATTATTTTGCTGATTATTATTATTATTATTATTATTATTATTATTATTATTATTATTATTATTATTATTATTATTATTATTATTATTATTATTATTATTATTATTATTATTATTATTATTATTATTATTATTATTATTATTATTATTATTATTATTATTATTATTATTATTATTATTATTATTATTATTATTATTATTATTATTATTATTATTATTATTATTATTATTATTATTATTATTATTATTATTATTATTATTATTATTATTATTATTATTATTATTATTATTATTATTATTATTATTATTATTATTATTATTATTATTATTATTATTATTATTATTATTATTATTATTATTATTATTATTATTATTATTATTATTATTATTATTATTATTTTGCTGATTGATTAACTTAAACATATATCCTGCACTCTTGCTCTGACCTTAATTGTTAAGCCAGAGAGAATTTCTCCAAGATGGATGTATCAGTCCATTTTCTGTTACTTAGAGCAGAATACTTGAAACTGGATACTTTTTAAGAAAACAAAATTTATTACTTACAGTTTTGGAGGCTGGAAAACCCATGATCCAGAGTACACATCTGGTGGTGCCTTCTTCTGGGTGGGAACCCTCTACAGGGTCCTGTGGTGACACAGGCACGTGGAGAGGATGGCAAGTCTCTTTCACGTGCTCTCCTTAGAAAACCACCACTCTGCATCTGTGATAACTCACTGAGCTATTAACCCATTAATCCATGAATGGATCAATCTATTCACGAAGACGAAGTTCTCATGATCCAATTGCCTCTCAAAGGCCCTGATTTTCAAATACCATTATCAGATTTCCCACCTTCGTAACCATTGGTACAATGAAGTTTCCAACACATCAACTTTTGGGGGACACATTTAACCCATTGTAATGGAGATGGGAGAATTGTATAAATCAGTAGATTCAAAGATGCAATTAAATCTAGCTAAATTTGCAGAGTGGGTGGCACAATTATCAAACATGGGAGAAACACACACACATGCACACGTGCACACACACACACACACACACACATCCAAAGATACCTAAGCCCCTCTGTGTCACAGAAGAGTGGAGTTATCTAAAAGACCTGCTCTATTTCATATCCAAATTAATTATTTTCTATCAGCTCCCACTAGAAATAAGCTCCATGAANATCTAGCTAAATTTGCAGAGTGGGTGGCACAATTATCAAACATGGGAGAAACACACACACACGCACATGCACACACACACACACACACACACACATCCAAAGATACCTAAGCCCCTCTGTGTCACAGAAGAGTGGAGTTATCTAAAAGACCTGATCTATTTCATATCCAAATTAATTATTTTCTATCAGCTCCCACTAGAAATAAGCTCCATGAAGCAAACAATTTTAACTCTTTTTTTAATTGCTGTCACTTCAGAACTTAAACAGTGCTTGATGCATAATTGTTTCTTAATAGGTATTAATTGAATGGATCGATAAAGAAATATGTAAAAGGGAACTGAAAATGATGATTCTGGGAATGTAGAAAGAATATGGAAGGGGGGGTTGTATGATTTGGGAATAAGAGAATGTTTCAAAAAAGCGGTTATTAGAGCTTGGTTTGCTCCTTAACATTGAAATTTCTTATATGCCTGAATTCCACTCAACTATTGAAACCTTCCTGTGTGTGAATTGCTCAAGCATCAGGTATCCCGAAAATTTTCAGACTACTCACATATGTGCTACACTAAAGAATGTCATTAACATTTTCTTTTTCTGTAAATGCAATGTGCTATAAATTGTACTTCACTCCTTTACCTCCCCACTTCTACTGCATATAAACTTCCCACTAGTGCTTTCGGCAGCTGGATTCTTTTTAAATACACTGACGGCATTAATCCATGAGCCCTGGTAGTTAAGCTACAAGCCTGATTCCTAATTAAACTTCATTTGGATTCACAAAGGGCCTCAAACCTGCTGATGGCGCTGTTGTGTGTGATGGATGGGGGTGGATATTGGCTGGTTAAACCCTATAAAATTCCAATTTGCAGGAATTTTGTGTGATATCTGAAATATATTTCACAGAAGGGTAATTTTCAGAGGATGTATGTTCAGTGTTCTCATATTCCCTATAAATTTTAGCACCAGAAAGTGACAAAAAGAATTGTTTGTATCAACTTCCTCCCTATAGAACCTAGTTCTCATGTTATGCAAATACGTACAATTTATCAGTAAATATTTTACTGTTTATACTCATTCTAAATGTTGTGTTGACCTCACAGATTTCAACAATATAAGGAATGCTAATCTACCCATTAATCTAATTTCTGATAGAGCCATATGAATGTACTGGAAATGGCTCAAATCTTTGTGAATTTTAACTGAACGGTTTCAACTTTTCTGCCATGTTCTTCTACTAAAGAACAAAGAAACGTGGAAAATTGAGTATATGTCCAAAATACTGCAATATATTCATACATACATACACACATATTTCTTTTTGCCAATTTATCTATCATTGTAGAGGTTAATTCTTAATACTTTTACTGTAGTCACTCTCTTTTAGTTTCCAAACTCTTTATTCAAAATGAGACTTGAAGCCATAAAGAAGTCAAAATTTATTATATATTCTTCAGATTTCAGTTAATAATCTACTTTAATATTCATTGGACTATCAGCTTTAATCTGCATCTCTCCAGATGTGGAGAAGTAAAAGATTATTGGAAATGAAAGATTGCAAAATCTAATCTCAGTTGATTTTCAGTTTTTTCCTTTTGAATGAACCTTGACATAATTCTGAGTTATGAGCAATGTTATATAACTAATAAGCAATTAACAGGTATTAAAAATAAAGCAAAGATAATGTTTTTAAGCAAAGAAAAAATGAAAATGTTTGACTTAAGCACTGCTTGTTTTAATTTGTTAAACATGTGGTATTTCAATCACCTTTGTTTAAAATATGTGAACAAACTAGAATTACGTTTAACAGGCAAACTATACCTTGTCTACATAACCAAGAGTTTATATCTTTGTTAGTCTCAAAATAGTTTGTTGGGGGAAAAAAAAAGAAATGATGAAGACTTTACATTATTGGCCCTTGCTATTATTGCAGATAAGAGGAATTTTTTTCTTGTTAAGAGCAAAACGGTTTGAATTAGTATCTTCCTTTATCCTCTACCTAAATTTCTACTTCCCTGCCCCCACTACCCACTGAGTTCTTGTTCTGGATTTCCAATATATCAGAAAAAAAATCTAAGTGTAGTTAACTTTTAATGAGTAATAAACCCTTAGCTTTATTACTGTTTGTTTGTTTGTTTGTTTCATTAAATTTACACATGCTCCATGGATACAACAACAAATGAAAAGTGAACTAGAAAATAACTTGAATTTGGTGAACATGCAAACAAAATAATTTCATGCTTTTCCCAAATCTGAGCTCTCCCAATTATCAAAATTGACAATTGTAACATAAAGATTTTCAGTAAAAATAAGTGGGAGGAATTAAGAGAGGAAACATGTATTCAAACAGAAATAAAAAAGTAAAAATATTATGAATTTATTATGTTTAACTTTATTAAGCACACTTTTCTATTCAAAATAGTATTCTATATTTAGTGTATAATAATATGGTACATTTCAACAGTAATGGATTTCTACATTAGAACTTTTTATAACAATTTTATGTTAACCCATGATCCCATTGATGGTAATATTTTCTTCCAAATTATTAGGCTCATTTGTTAAAGAAATCTTAAATGTTACTTTAGGTTAATTAATGGATATTATAATAAAAAAAAATTAAAGACCCCTGTGAATAGCCAACCATATTTTCAAATTAGAACTTTAATTAAAATGTTATGGTCTAGTAATTACAGACTCATTAGTTAAATTCCCAACAGTGTTCCATACTTGTTTTGTAGTTATATTTATTTATGTACTTCATATCTCTCCCTCATGTCTATCCTTTAATGTAAGAAAAAAATAAGAACATCGTGATTCCATTGACTCAGTATCCTGCCACCATGCAGGTCACATATCCACTTATTTCTTTTCTCCTTTATAAGCAACAAACACTTTCAGCAACAGAATAACTTTAACTTAAAAATATCAACAAATTATTTGGATAAGATCCATCAAAACAGCTAAATTAATGATTATAAAGATACTTACCCCTGACTGGGAAAGAGATTTAGTTTAGGACTTGTTAAGTCAGCACTTAATGTTTTACTCAAAGTTACTTTACTCTCTTCTCCCTTTCTCTCATTTTCTTTCTTTCCAACCTGTTGCTTAGAGTTATAGTAATTACTGTTGTTTGTCTTTCAATGAGTTCAAAAGTGGAAAGAGATAAATTGTTCAAGAAATTATTTGTACACTCAGTGAAGCTTCAAATTTACTCTCATCTTGTGTAGTCAGTGCACGGTATCTGTTGGGGTTATATGAATTTTTTTTTAACTCTTCCAGTAAGTGGGTATCTAAACCACAATCAATGAATTGTAAAGGAGAAAAATGTTTAATAAAAACATTATTTTTCAATCACTTCACAAATTATCTTGGCCTATGGAAAAAAAAAATCTAATCTTAAAGTTGGTAGACTTTGAAAGTGAGTTGGAACTCTTCCTCTTACTGTCCACAGGGCATTGCAGAATATAATTAAACTCTCTGAGACATGGCTCTTTGCCTTATAATAAAAACTGGTTAACCAGTTAGCTCTCAGTTTAACCAATAAAAGGGTGGAAAGCACACAAAGATTGTTTGTTTTGTGTGCATGTGTGTATGCTGGGGAAGGAAGTTGATGTATTTTGGGTTTGTTGTTAATGCTTTATTTGAGCTGCACCTGAGACTTCCAATTGACTATTGGGGTTCAATGAATGGATTAGAGATTTAGGTTTTAGAATGAATATATAAAGAGAGTATTTAAACTGTGAGTGAGCAATGTTATCTATGTCATGAGTTCTCAATCAGTGTTACACACACCTGTGTAAGTTAATAAAAATATTTGAGCCACACTCCAGATCAACTAAATAAGAATTTCCAGAATGGGATTTAGGAAGTACATATTAATAAATCTTAAAATGATCCTTATATACGTGCCTGTGGTTAAGAAATACTGACAGAGAAGAGAGTGTAAATAAATTAAAAATAATGCGAAAAATAAGAACAAAATAATTATATTAATAATTAAAAGCTGAGCGAAAACTTAAGAATTTCTAATATTTCAATATTGGAAAGAATAATAAGGTAAAATGAAGGTACCAAAAAATATGTACATAAATGTAGGATGGAAAGCAGGAGAAGAAT
>NW_007734346.1:66890-68787 GCF_000696425.1 Galeopterus variegatus | reverse complement strand
AGAGTGTAAATAAATTAAAAATAATGCGAAAAATAAGAACAAAATAATTATATTAATAATTAAAAGCTGAGCGAAAACTTAAGAATTTCTAATATTTCAATATTGGAAAGAATAATAAGGTAAAATGAAGGTACCAAAAAATATGTACATAAATGTAGGATGGAAAGCAGGAGAAGAATAATCACAGATGAAAAGATTTTTTAAAAATTAGTAGAATAGTCAATATTTTATTTGTTGCAACTGTTTCAGGGACTGAGAGGTATCCACTGGATTGGTCCACAGGAGGCCATTTATTCAATAGATACTCAGAGGTATAGTGGCAGCAGAAACTGCACTTAAAAGGTGCTAATGAACAGATGATGTGGTAGTAAATGTGTAGCATAAACTGTTCATTTAGGAATAGAAGTGACCTTTGCTCACGTGTAAAGAGTGAGAAGGAATTGTTAAAGATTCAATTAAGCCCCAGACCATTATGTTATAGTAAAATGCTCACAAACAACTATTTAAAAAAAAATATGAAGTCAATAACAGGTTTAAGCGGACTCTCACAAAAACGAGATTTATATTTTACAAAGATGACTGAGATTCCTTTGTGAAAAACAAATCAAATGAAGCAAGATGATTAATGTAATCTGAGTGAGCAGTTAAGCAGGGTTGGATGAATCAGAGTGGAAGCCGTATAAAGAAAGAAAAGCAGAGACAATCAATGCATATTTTGGGTATAAAGTCAGCAAGACTTATTTTTGGATTTTGTAGAAAGCTTCAGCTGAAGCAATCAATAGGTTTTTAGAGAAAGACATTTATAGTATAAACATCATTGCAACCATTTTAGGTAATTATCCTCAGTTTCCTGTAGGAAAAAGAAAAAAAAAAAAGTAAAAATACTTTATGAGAAAATAAGGAATGAAGGTGAGAGGAAACTTTAGNTGCTATGAATTGCTATGATCTATTACGTTTCTTGTAAAGAGAATATAGTTGGGTGATTTTTATTTTAATCCATTCTGTGTCAATCTCATCTTTTGTTTATGTTTCTGGGTTCCACATATCGTGTTTTTTAGTATATCAACATGGTACATGTTTTAGTGGTTGCTCTGGTATTTAGAATGTATACATGTGACTTAGAGTCTACTGATAGCATATTTATGTGTGTGTGTGTATTTGTAAACCTTACTTTAATTTAGTTACCTTTGCTACACCCAATTGTAACTATCATAGCCTTGAGAATTAGATGATGTTATAATTGTTATTTTAATCACCTGTGTGATTTATAAAACGAGGAAGAGGAGAGTCTTTTGTACATACCCATTGTTTTACTCTTTCTGTTGCTCTTTCTTCTTTCAATGCTCCCAGCTAGTTGCTTCTATTATTTATTTTGTGTTAACCAATCTTTAGGGATAAGCCCATTACAAACAAAGTATTTTAGTTTTTCTTTTTTTGAGAATGTCTTTATTTTCATTTTTTCCCTGAAATATTGTGGGCCTCTGTACCCACGGGTTCCACATCCGTGAATTTAACCAACTGCCAATCAAAAATATTTGGAAAAAATGAAAACAACAAAAAATAACAATACAGCAATAAAAAATAACACAAATAAAAAATACAGTATAACAACTATTTGTACAAAATTTACATTGTATTGGGTATTATAAGGAATCTAGAGATGATTTAAAGTATAGGGAGGATGTCCGTAGGCTGCAAATACTTTGCCATTTTACATAAAGGACTTGACCATCTGCAGATTTTGGTATGTTTGGTAGTCCTGGTACCAGTCCACTGTGGACAACAAGAGATGGCTGTATTGTTCTATTGAATATAGAATTTTCCAGTTGACAACTCTTTTTTTTTCACCATATGAAAAATGTTGGGCCAATTTCTGCTTGTCTCCATGGTTTCAAAT
>NW_007734346.1:62851-66672 GCF_000696425.1 Galeopterus variegatus | reverse complement strand
AAAATAACAATACAGCAATAAAAAATAACACAAATAAAAAATACAGTATAACAACTATTTGTACAAAATTTACATTGTATTGGGTATTATAAGGAATCTAGAGATGATTTAAAGTATAGGGAGGATGTCCGTAGGCTGCAAATACTTTGCCATTTTACATAAAGGACTTGACCATCTGCAGATTTTGGTATGTTTGGTAGTCCTGGTACCAGTCCACTGTGGACAACAAGAGATGGCTGTATTGTTCTATTGAATATAGAATTTTCCAGTTGACAACTCTTTTTTTTTCACCATATGAAAAATGTTGGGCCAATTTCTGCTTGTCTCCATGGTTTCAAATAAGTAATATATTGTTATTTGAATTGGTAATTCCATATAAGTTATATGTTATTTCTCACAGTGTACATTTAAGGGTATTTTTAAAAATTTTTCTTTAATTTTCAAAAGTTTAATTATCATTTGTCCTGGCATGGCTTTGCTTTCAAAATGAAATTCTATGTAGTAAATAAATGGTATAATATGTGTATGGGGGGGTGTCATTTTTTTACAATAACAACAAAACTTAGATATTTAGGAAAAAAATCTAAGATATGCAATACCTTTTTTGAAAGTAACATACATAACATAATTTAAAGACATTAGAAAATATGTAAGTAAATTGAGACATAAAATGAACTATTTTTTATATCAGAGAGATTTCAATTTCCCTAAATTTTCCTAAATTGGTCTATTTATTAAATGAAATTTCCATCAAAATAAAATAATCATAAAGCTATAGTAATTAAGATAACATGACCTAACAAAGAGATCTGTGATACAGAAAATAAAGCCAGCATTGAATGCACTCATAAGTAAATTTTACATATGCCTGAGCTAGCACTTTAGATTTCTAATGAAAATTTGTCTAATAAATATTTGCTAGCACAATTGGTAATCCATGAAGAAAACAGTTTAAGGCACTTCCTCACACTATATTAAAAAAAATGAATTACAAATACACTAACAACATAACTGCAAAAAGACAAAAAAGTGTTGATATATAGTTCTTTAAAAGTTCCATAAAGTAACAGAATATTTCAAATATTGGAATTAGATATTTTTAATGTGAGATAAGAGGTGCTCACCTTCCATGGGTTCAGGTTTCAGGACACACTTCTGGGTACCAAACCAATCCCCAAGGTCTCAGGCCCCTCTTCCAGGCCTTCCCCTAGAGAAGAGTTACTGTTGCTTATTGCACCTATTTTCAGCATCAACAGAGGGAAATTGAGACCTCACAGGGAAGACTTATGCAAATCCAGTGGTTGTGCATGCTCAGTAGAAAGGGGTTATATAGCCCTAATATCCAAGTGCTCAGTAAAGTGGAATTTATCCTTTGAATGACCTTCCACCAGAAGTGCTAAAGAGCACAGAATATTCTTGAATGTTTGGTGCATGTGATAGAATTTGACCGATGATCATGCCCTAATAAGACATCAACTGAATATGTGCGAACCTGTTACATAACCTGTTACATAACTGGGAACCATCCCCCTTATCTGAACATTCATTAAATGCCATGAATATGTATTAGACAGTGAAACTATAAAAGTGGAATCCCATTAGGAGGTGGGGTTGTTGCCCGCTTCTCCTTGGGCCAACCCACACTTTGCTTGAGAGGTGTGTATGCTTTACTTTTGTGTTAAACTTACTTATAATGGGCAGCTGCTCACTCTCTTGAGATAGCCTACACTTTGGACTAAACTCTAAGTGTGTATTTCTTACTTTTGTATTGAACTTGGTGTCGGCCCTGCTCAGTCTCTGGAGCTAGGCTGCATTTTCTCTGTGAAGTCTATGTACCTTACTTTGCTACATTAAGCCTGCTTTCACTTTCTCTGTGGCTCTGTTCTTGAATTCTTTCCTGTGGCAGAGTCAAGAACCTGCCAGAGGGTGGGGTGGGTTGAGGCCAGCCATTGAGCCTCCCCAGACCCTCTCCACCAGTATCAAACCTATATGATAAAAAAACATTGTTTCCAGAATATAAAGAAGTAAAAATATACTAAATATTTATATATATACACACACACACTGAAGAAAAAAAAACTAATGGAATAGGCAAAAGATTGAAACAGGAAAAGATTGAAACAGGAATAAATATCTATGGAAATGGCTAATAACTGAATGAAAAAATTACCAACCACATTAGCAATCAAGTAAGTATAAATAATATGCCCAGTTATTACCACTTCATCCCCACAGTACTGTTAAATTACAAGAAGTCCGATGTTTCCAATTCTTGCTGAGGAAGTGAAATAACAGATTCTTTCATTTACTGCCAGTTCAAGTGGAAACTATTACAATCCCTTGGTGAAATCATTTGATGTTACCTAACTTGTTTCATGATTCAGCAATTCCACTATGTGGTATATATAATATACAAATTCTTGCACATTTTGACCGAGAAACATTTACTAGAGTGCCTTTAGCATACAATAACAAATAATAATCCAAATGTCCATCAAGACTAAAATAGATGTATCCATACTATAAATAGCACCTAGCAGCAATGATATAGTACCCAAGCTGTGCTCATTAAAGAGTCAAAAGAACAGCAGCATTGAGCACAAGATAAGTAAGTCATTGAAAAATACAACAAATATGACTCCATTTCATCAAAATCAAAAAACCACAGGGCCACACATATATTTCATGTAACTATAAACAAAAAAGAGATGAGTAACACAATCTCTTAAGAGAAGGAGTGAAGGTAATCTGAGGGAAAGCAGCATATAGGTAGTAAAGAATATTCCGTTAGTATCCTATTTATTCTCTATTACAGAATATCAAAGAAAATTCAGTGTATAAGTCACAAAAATCATGATGGAACTTACGTTTAGAGGAGAAGAATGAGGTGTAACTGAGAAAATCATAAATATACTGGTAATATTTTATTTCTTAAGCTTAGTCAAGGGAATTTGCTTATTTAATTTATTATTTAATTTACTATAAATGTACCTCCATGATCTAATTGTCAAAAATATCTGCTTTTAGTAGATAATATAAGGATCAGGTATCACTTTTTTATTCAAAAGAACTAAATTATTTGTTCATACCAGCATTTGTGAATAAAATTCCCTACTATGTTTTATCTATATATTCTCCCCATGTTTAAATATCCAGTGTTATACAATGTCATACATATTTCTATGTCTTTAGTGTTAGTTTGAAAACAAACACAAATGGCTATTTCTTCATGTTTCTAAATGTAAAAATTAAGTTAAAAATGCTTATTCTTCAATATTGGCTTCTATATATGGCAAGATTAATTTAGAATTTATCTAAAGTGTCTTGAAATGTACATGGATTAGAAACACTCAATATGTTTGCATTTAATCATTTCTGCCCTGTGTTAAAGTTAATATAATTCACACTCATATATAAAGTATCAAAAATATGAACTGAAGTGTATACATGGTAAGAAGCAAAAGGATATTATAGTTAAAGATATTAATGACTGATGTATTGGCCTTCATGGATCCATGCATATTAAACTGAAGAAAAACATTTGAATCTTGAATAGAGTGTTTGATTTTTTAAAAAGGGGACATTGCCATTTTAGTGAAGGACCACATTAATGATCATACAGACACTATGTATCATGAAAATTGAGGGAACAAAATAGAATCAGTTTGAGGAGAGCAGGATGTTGATTTTGACCACAGAACTTCTCAATTCTATATATTCACTGTTTTGTATTTTAGAAAATATCTATACCATTCTCATATAGACTTCATTTACCCTGCAATCAGATATAATTTTGGTAAAATTGTGATGACATAACATGG
>NW_007734346.1:59349-62687 GCF_000696425.1 Galeopterus variegatus | reverse complement strand
TGCATATTAAACTGAAGAAAAACATTTGAATCTTGAATAGAGTGTTTGATTTTTTAAAAAGGGGACATTGCCATTTTAGTGAAGGACCACATTAATGATCATACAGACACTATGTATCACGAATAATTGAGGGAACAAAATAGAATCAGTTTGAGGAGAGCAGGATATTGATTTTGACCACAGAACTTCTCAATTCTATATATTCACTGTTTTGTATTTTAGAAAATATCTATACCATTCTCATGTAGACTTCATTTACCCTGCAATCAGATATAATTTTGGTAAAATTGTGATGACATAACATGGTTTTTAAACTCAGAATTTATTTATGAAATTAAAGTTGATACATGAGACCTTTGTCAAATTATAAGCTCTCTGAATCACTGGGCTTAGTCAAAACCTATCATGCATTGGATCATTCAAATAAGGCAAAGCGACAATGGAAGCAGGGAAGACAGCAGCTGGCATTATTTTCTGGAAACAGAAATACACCACAGACATGGAAAATATCTTCCAAAGAAGAGATTCCTAGATAAAAATGCATTTCTGTATTTTATGTTTCATTGAGTCATCTCACAAACATTTTGATTAAGCTGGACAACATCCCTTTCTAGCTAGAAACACAAAAGTAAGGAATACAGTGTCTACATATCTGTTGTATAGAAAAAAAATATTAAATGAGGAGGAAAAAATGCCTCTTTCTATAATTGATCAGGAAATGAATAAGGGAAATACAAATATAAAATATGCAGCAAAAATTGAAATGCAGGAAAAAAAAATCTGGGAAGCTGCCAGCTGTCCTGTTATAACAGAAAACTTATAGACTTTATTTATTTATTTATTTATTTGTTTGTTTTGCTATTTTCAGGATACAGGGCTCTTCCTATGTGGAAATAATGAAAGGACATGGAATCCTAAAACACAAAATCCAAAACCAAAATCCTAGTTAAAAGATAAACGAACATAAAACTGAATCCACAGAGAGAAACCACAAGAAATCACCTATCTCAAACAGTGAGGAGGTGAAAAGTTAAGTGAAAGCAAAACAAGTCAAAACAAAACTTAGAAAGTTTATGACTGCAAACCCCGTGTGAGTTTGCTAAACAAATACAAATAACCTCAAATTCAATAATCCTGGAGGCAAGGAGTTGTTTTAAAATGTTCCCCTTGTTTGTTAGTAAACCGGGTAGCTAGTAGAGCAAACAAAAGTCCTCTCCAGAAGACTGCTTTCTTCCAAGAATTGCCACAGGTAAAGTTTGGTCATACATGATCACCCAATAAAGCATCTCAAGACGTATGGAAAAACAATGGTCCATAAGAGAAAGCAGGCAGAAGTAATAATCAGGAAAATAATTAAGGAATCAACAGATAACAGAACATAACACACAAACATGCCCACACGCACACACATTTGAGAGACTCACTTGTGTGTCAAAGTAAGTGACCTGGTAAAAAATGTTTACAGCACCAAAAAAATGTAATTGAAATATGTCTCAAATTGAGGTGATGATTCAAAGTAGAGCTATTTCCTTTTGATGTGCATGACCAGGTGTCTCTTCTTTCCTAGCCCTCTCATCCCTTTCCAATTGCACCCCCCACTACTGTGATTTCAGGGAAGGACTGATATAGAAAAATCTTGGGAATTTTGTGTACTATGCCAAAGCTTTTATTTCATAATGCCTCAGATATATTTATACTTCAAAGTAAAATCCATCATCAAATATGTTTGAAAAAGGTTATCTGATATACTCTAACCAGTACTTTAAGATATTAACTAAACCATTAATAAGAAGACCTCTTCAATTTTTAAAATCAGCAATCTACAAATATACACTCAACTTTCTCTTTCTCTTAAATGTTAGTGATAAGATTTTAGTTTATTTAGAAAGGGTTCTTCAAAAAAATATTGTATTTATGTTTTCATTTTTAGTTGTACTGCCTTTTTATTAGAGATAATTATCAGAGATTATTGTTTCTCCTTAGGGAATCTGATATTTTATCCTGGTATTCATTGATATCTATCTATATCTAAATATCTATATAACTATATCTATTTTTCTTTTAATGCAGTAACCTTTGTTCCTTAAGGCCTTTTAATATCTATGCTGTCACCTCTTTTTCTGTGTGTATTTGTGTGTATCGTGTGGTTTTGTTTGGTTGTGTATGTGTCTGTTTTTATATGTATGCATTATGCACAAATACATGTGTTCGTGTGGTTTGTATGTGTATATTTGTATGCTTTATAAATGTGTGCATGCATGTGTGTTATGTTCAAAATGTGTTTGTATATGCATACGTATACATTGGTGTGTGTAATGTGTGATTGTGTCTGGTATGTTTATATATGTAAGTGCATGTTTGCATATGTGCGAGTTTGTATACAACCATGTGTGTGTACATTTGTATATGCATGCATGTATGTTTATGAGTATGTGGTGTGTATGTTCCAATGTATATTTGTTTGTGGTCGAATTTGTGCTTCACTTCAGCTTTATGTTCCTGCTTAATTTGATTCACGATATTCTTTTAATTTGGCAATTTTGCTTTTAAACTACATCTAATAGTTTTTATTGCAGATGTGTCACACAAAATCCAAAACCAAAATCCTAGTTAAAAGATAAACGAACATAAAACTGAATCCACAGAGAGAAACCACAAGAAATCACCTATCTCAAACAGTGAGGAGGTGAAAAGTTAAGTGAAAGCAAAACAAGTCAAAACAAAACTTAGAAAGTTTATGACTGCAAACCCCGTGTGAGTTTGCTAAACAAATACAAATAACCTCAAATTCAATAATCCTGGAGGCAAGGAGTTGTTTTAAAATGTTCCCCTTGTTTGTTAGTAAACCGGGTAGCTAGTAGAGCAAACAAAAGTCCTCTCCAGAAGACTGCTTTCTTCCAAGAATTGCCACAGGTAAAGTTTGGTCATACATGATCACCCAATAAAGCATCTCAAGACGTATGGAAAAACAATGGTCCATAAGAGAAAGCAGGCAGAAGTAATAATCAGGAAAATAATTAAGGAATCAACAGATAACAGAACATAACACACAAACATGCCCACACGCACACACATTTGAGAGACTCACTTGTGTGTCAAAGTAAGTGACCTGGTAAAAAATGTTTACAGCACCAAAAAAATGTAATTGAAATATGTCTCAAATTGAGGTGATGATTCAAAGTAGAGCTATTTCCTTTTGATGTGCATGACCAGGTGTCTCTTCTTTCCTAGCCCTCTCATCCCTTTCCAATTGCACCCCCCACTACTGTGATTTCAGGGAAGGACTGATATAGAAAAATCTTGGGAATTTTGTGTACTATGCCAAAGCTTTTATTTCA
>NW_007734346.1:51786-59339 GCF_000696425.1 Galeopterus variegatus | reverse complement strand
TTGCTTTTAAACTACATCTAATAGTTTTTATTGCAGATGTGTCCTTCCTTGTGAAGGCTGACTCTGCTTTCTCAAGAGAAACTGTTCTTTTAAATCTTTTTGAAGATATGAATCACGCATTTTCTATATTCCTGTCCTGCTCTAAACAATAAATCCATTTCGAAGTGAGTTATTTCTTCAATCCTTTAGGGTAGTCCTCTTATATATCTTTCAATAGACCATTCTTTTTTTTTTTTCTTTTTTTCCAGTTTTACTGCTTCGACTTTCTGCTTTTTATGTGCTTTTCTCTGCTGTGGGAAAGCATCACCAAAAATTTATTCTTCCTCCCTCTGTAATGGACTTTTAGTAACACTGTCAATACACTGGTGTTAAAAGAATTTTATTCTTTCCTTCACTAATCTCTTCCCACTATGTTGCTATGTCACTTAAAAAACAATGTGAGTTGGTTGTCCAGGTTTTCTTTAGTTAGATTCTATGCAACCTTAGGTAGATATTTATTAACAATTTTTTTCTACCAGTTTTTAAATAAGAATTAGGGATTAGAAAAAATTAGAAACCCTTGTGGCTATTATTATCTTAGTTGACTCAAATATTATCTTAGACCATAAAACAAAATTAAGGGTTATAAACAAAAAAAGGGTTATAAAGATTGTTTTGATAAGGAAAGGACCAAGTCTATGTTCCATAAATTCATGACTAAAATATTATCATGCTGTATTTGAGGAAAGAATTTCTTGATTAATTGTGGTACAGATTATTATACAGTGTTTCTTGTTTGCCATATGAGTAACCTTTCATGTCACTGTTATCCACCGCCTCAAATAGGCTTTCTGAAAACCACTTTCTTCATCCTGGTACATTATGTAGGTCTTTAGTGTGCTTCTCTTTACACGTGTCTTCTATTTTCTGCTAAAAAAATCACATTTTTCTTCTGTATGTGTTCCAGAAAACTGGGGAGTGCAATAATCAAGCCAATGAAGATGTTAAAGCAGAAAAAGGTTTGAGCACAAGGAATATTATGAAAGCTCCTACCAAAAATAAATAAATTAATTAATTAAATAAAATAAAAAGAGAGAAAAGAAAAGGCTTATTAACCAATATGTTTTGTAGAGAACCAATCTAAGAATTCAGTAAAATATAAAAGTTGTTTAGAAATACTAAATATCAGTTACTTAACTGACACAAAAGGAAAAGCAAGGATGGAAGAGAAGAGGGTTATTTCCTATTCTGACATATTAAGGAGTTTGGAATACTGGTCATACATCCAATTAAAATTGTTTACGAGCCAGCTGAAGAAAGGCTAAACTGATATTCGATAGATATGACTGGATTAAATGCACTTTTTAAATTTCTGTGTTTCTTAAATAATACTTTGCCTTGCATCCTTTTTATAGTTTTTGATGGGCCGTAACAATTATAAAGCAAGAATACTTTCCAAGAACAAACTTATAACACAAGGAATTTAGCATTTAGCCTTGCACAGAAGTGCAAAACATTCTACCAAGGTCTTTCAATAACACTGAGGCAGATTCAGCATCTGTTATCAGGGGCGATATGTGAGGATATTTTGTGTTGTCACAACAAAAGAGTTGTTCCTGACTTCTAGTGAGTAGAGGCTGGAAATGCTGCTAAATACGTTGTAATGCACAGGATCACCCTCACAACAAAGAATGATAGAGTCCACAATGTCTGTAGTGTTCAAGTTGAGAAATTTTATACTAAGATTTTATAATCTACCTGATTTAGGAAAGACAAAGTGGAAGAAAAAGAAGAGAAGGGAGAAGACTGAGAAGATAGGGCAGGAAAGGTCGAGGAGGAGGAGGGAAGGAGAAAGAAGGAAGGGAAGAAAGAAAAAGGGGCTGAGGGAGAAGGGAAAGATTTTGCTGATATGTTAAGAAAGGAATCGAATCAAAGGCATTCTCAGTTTGATTTTCACGTTTCTGTCTCAGTATCTACATTTGGAAATATTCCAATCATGATCTAATAAAGTTACTATATGCTATTGAGTTATAGATCTTTATCTTAAACTGTAGTAATAGTATGCCATTTATATGCATACTAAATAATTTATGCATATGAAATGCATATATACATATATACATCCATGTTATGAAAAATACTAATTTTCAGCAACATATTTTATTACGTTTAATAATGAAAACTTCCTCAAATATGCTTGATGAAGATATAGATAAAACTATGAATACACTAGTCGATGATATATTATTATATTCAATTAATATTTATTTTGCATTCTCTCTGTTAGAGATGAAGTATGTTGATATAGTTGCAATAGTGTAAACTGTGCTCAAACAATTGGATTACGTTTATGTTCAAGTATTCGAAAACTAAGAAAGTTTGCATATTTTCCTATACTATCAAAACCTCTAAGCATAAGTTAAATACACCAGAAAAACAACTACAATTACACTATAATTACAGGAGGGTAAGAAAAAAAAAAGGAATAATTATAAGTGAAGTGGAATGTTCACTTTTATGCATAAATATTAAAAACATGCTCAAACTGTGGCATGTTTAGGAACTTCCTAATTTATTAATAATTTTTACCATTTAGTTTATGTAATTGAATTTTATTTGATGAATTATATATTGGATGATAATTTACTAAATATACTTTATACAGCATTAATTTTGTATCTTGTTGGCATTATCTTGTAAATAGAAAATCAAAATGATAGTTCTTTTTTACCTGGGAGCAGCTGATCTTTGGTTAATATATTACTATAAAACAACAGAAAACAATTGTATGAGAATTTTTCAGAGATTACATAGGATTTCCTTGAAAAAGCTATTGATTTCATATTAATTATATTTCAAAGCAATCTAAACTGCTATTAATAGTCCAAATAAGAAATTTAAAGCCTAACTTCAAAACTTTTAGATTCTCAGAGGTAATACAAGCTCCCACTTTACTGCTAGATATATAGGACTTTTTTTTTTTTTCATTAAGTTATGTGGTCACAATCACTATGTGAGCCTTTACTGCAGGTTCTAATTATATGTGTGTGTATGGTGTGTGTCTGTGTTTATGACTTATTTGAAGGTTAGTGTGTGAAATAAATTTAAAATAATTAAGATAAATATTTTGCCTGCTTAATATTAGCATTTTTAAATGTAGTAATTTTAGTAGCTTTACATAATGGAAGAATTTATGTAAATCCAAATGTTTAGAAATGTGTAGAGTCAACAATCAAATCTAATGGAATTGGGTATGAAGATAAATGTTAATGTAATTTACCATAATATAGTTTATTAATATTTCATATATTCTAACTAAGTATCTTTCTGGAGATTAAAAGTTGATTGCTTTTATGTAATAAATACATTTATCAATGCATCAAATTATACCATATTAATATCCAACATGAACAATTCTGGAATTTATTAGAATTTTAATTGTTTTAGAGATAATATCATGAAAACCTTATTATTCAACACCAGAATCACACATTCTGGTAAGTAAGGTTTTAAAAAACTAGCCCATGATAGCCTTTCCAGAGCATAAACAAATGCTCATCTAGCAGAAAACAAACATAGCATAGCACCCTTGCTGCTCTCTTTCCTAGAATACCTTAAACTCAGTATCAACGTATTCCAACCTCTTTTCTCTGATAAAAGTGTAAACACAAATTGCTGTCCCCCACATATGTGTAAAAATATTGAGTGAATAAATTAACTGGAACTTCCCCAAGTGTGTCAGTTTTTCTATCTTCAATCTATAACCAAACAAAAAGTAATCCAACCATTTAATTTAATTTAAAATATGTGAATCATAATCTTGTATTTCAGCAAATTAAATAAATATCCTTTTAAGGGAATGGTTATACATGGCATATTAGTGTCATTTATCATTATAAAAAGAGTGTAAGGTATTATACCATCATGCCTTCATAATAAAGAATACTCCCTTGATTTTGTAATCTTTTATCAAAGATTTACCTTTGTTAAGTAACAAAATGATACATATCTATTTATTATGAAAGTAATAAGCTTGTGTGTGTATATAAGAAACATGAATATGCAATTTTTGGTTTGCTTCATTTACATAATTCCAGTAAATAGACATTTTCTATTTTCTAGCTGGAAATTTTTTGTTGTTGTTCTGCAGTCTTATTTATTTTTAAGAATACAATTTTATCTTTACATGTTTAGAAAATAGAAAATACAGATAAGCATAACTAAGAAAATGACATCTTTTCCTACTGTGCAAAGTTTACCACTATTAACCTTTTAGAGTATATATTTCCAGATCTTTCTTATGTATGCATACACATATATAATACTCTTTTGCTAAAAGGTATTCATCCTATACATTGTTCTGCACATTGTTTTTTTGCCATTAGTGATACCCACCTTTTTTTGTTTTTTGTAAGATAATTTATTATACATACATGTGGGGTATAAGGTTGATTTTCAATAGTTGTGTACCATGTGTAATGGTTAGATCAGGATAGTTAGCCACTCATCATTACAATAGGCAATTATTCTTTGGGTCCATAAACCAATCCTCATTAGCAGCCCCCCTCTTCCCCTCCCCTCCCCTTTTCCACTTCTAGTAACCAAAGTTCTTCTCTTTCTTTCTAAAAGTTCAACATATTACTGTGATTGCTGTTTCTCTCTCTCTGTCTGTCTGTCTTTATTGTTTGTTTATCTATGGATTCAGTTCCCAGTTATGAGTGAGAACATGTGGTATTTCTCTTTCAGTACCTGGGTTTTTTCACTTGGGATAATTTTCTCCAGCCTCATTCATGTTGTTGCAAATGGTAGAATTTCACTCCTTTTTATGGCTGAGTAGTATTCCATTGTGTATTTATAGCACAATTTTCTTATCCAGTCATCCATTGATGGACATTTAGGTTGGTTCCATCTCCTGGCTATTGTAAATAGAGCTGCAATAAACATGGGAGTGCAGGTATCCCTTCTAATGATTATTTCCAATCCTCTGGATATATTCCCAGTAGTGGGATTGCTGGATCATATGGTAGTTCTCTTTGTAGTTGTTTGAGGAATCTCCATATTGTTCTCCATAATGGCTGAACTTATCTACAGTCCCATCAACAGTGCAGAAGTGTTATGCTTTCTCCACATCTTCACCAGCATTTGTTATTCTCTGTCTTTTTGATAATAGCCAGTCTGACTGGGGTGAGGCAATATCTCTATATAAAATCTCTCTAAAGCAGTCCTTAACAGATTTTTGACAAATTATTTTTAAACATTTGGGCTTTATTCTATACACATTACAAAGTATTACCTACCAGTGGCTCTGGATTTTGCTATTTTTTTTCTTTTAAATAAATAAACATATTTATTATTTTATTAAATGACTAACATCTAGCTTTAAAGAGCTTATTGCTGTGTGAGAGACTGTCAGACGTTTTAGATCTGGTCACTCTCTATACATCCTATGAGGGTGGCTAGTGGGTTTCTTTTATTATATTTTTCCTTTTCCATATTATCATTGTGGAAAGTAGAGTTTGGAGAGGTAAAATAAACTTACCCATAATCAGATGGATAATAAATGGTATATTTTAGGAATGGCAAATCTCAGGTGCTTAATTAGTTTTCTTAGTTTTATTACATGAAGTAGCATTTTCAACATAGGTATTTTCAAGTATATATATAATTAGGTTTTAGCAAAGGCCAGGGTTTAAAAACACACAATAGCAGTCATTGCAGGCTGAGCATGATCATAAAGTTAGGCTAAGTTGTGAGATACTACATTAACAATGGCAGTTGATGCCCCGAAATAATTTAGGGCATACAGAATGTGAATTTTTGAGCATAGTAAATTCATGAATATCTGGATTTTACACTGATTAACATGTTCAGAGAGCCCCATATTGATATCTCAAAACAGAGAAGAAATTGTGATTTTATAAAAACCTATTTAGACTTCTGGTCAACGCGGTAGAATAGACCGTCCCGAGTGTCATTCTCTCCCACAAATCAACCAATTTACAAGTATAAAAAAGAAAAAGACAGCCAACCTGGGGCCAGTAGAGCTCAGGGGAAGAGAAGGAGAGACCTACAGAGTGCATGAAGGAGGGAGAAGCCATGATGAGAGAAAGAAAAAAACCCTATGACTGTTTTGAATCCCGGCCTTTTACAGCCTGGAGCTGGTGAGTGCATGGAGCAGGATCTGGCAAAAAGCCCCAGCTGTGCCTTTTGGATGAAGTTGCTTGGAGGTGGCAGGGGAGAAGTGGGCCTTGGTGGCCCCCAGGTCAGCAATACCACTAATATGGTTCCTGTGGACCCACATAATAGTGAGGAGCCACAACAACTGAAAAAAGGGAGCCACTCAGAGGCTGGTGAGTCATCGTAAGGGACTAGAGCATGGCCCATTTCATGGGAAGTGTTTGGAGCACAGCTGGTGGGAGATAGAGGCCCTTGGGGGAACACTGGGGCACAGCAAGGACAGCCAATCTGCTCCCTAATCAGCATAGGACCACTCAGAGAAGATTGGTATGGAATATAGAATTGCATGGGGTGCAGTCTGATAAAAAGACGCAGGCCCAGACCAGCGTTTCTACACAGCCCAGGTCCAACGGATTTCACTAGAACCAGAAGTACCTACAAAGTCAACCATTAAAACCTGAGCTGCACAGAAAGTCTTCCCTAGGGAGTCAGCAGCAAAGCAGCAATTTAGCTCAACCACAGAGCTCAACTACTGGTCCCCAAAGGAAGATTCCCCATTTTACAAGTAAGCAAAGGACAGCAAATTAGTTCCAGCACAAAGTTCAAGTGGTGGGAACAGCACGTAGTCAAACACAGAACTGAAAGAAAAAACAAAGTACCCACAAACAGAGACAAAGTATGATATTAACTAGTAAAGGTCTTATTTCACCAAAAAACACCTATAATACCTAGAAGGACCAGAAGCCCCCTGGACTACCAAACCAGAAATGGGGAACTACCGGGGGCCTCAGCCATGCCCTCTAACCCCTGCAACCAGTCCTGAGGGTGGGGGCCGACAGCCTTGGCCATACCCCTCCAATAAGCACAGCCACTCCAGCAATGAGCACTGAGCTGCTGCAGGAATTGCCCTGGGCTCTCCAAAGCCAGGGAGGTGGGGAGCCTCGGGCCTCAGCCATGCTCCCCTCATACCTGCAGCCAGCATAGTCATAACCACCAAGCCACAGCAAGAAGGGCCTCGTGTTCCCAAGTTGGGGAAGTGGGGGGCAAAGGCTTTTGCCACACCCCCCTGACATCTGCACCCTGCCCGGCAATGAGCAAGGCACTGCTGGAAGCCCCCCAATCTCCCTTCCTCCTTCCTACTTCTTCCATCACATTTCCTTCCCCTTTCCCCTCTCCCCCTCCCTCCCAACTGCTCTGCAACAACAGCATCATAGAATGTAAAAAAATAATATTAATAATTTTTTTTTAAAAACCCATTTTTTAGGCATTACTTATTGCCTGACATTTAATGCTTATAACATCTCTAAAGTAGTAGAACTTATTCTTTTTACAAGTGGAGGACAAAAATTATAGAAAACTCACAAAATGTAATTAAGATCACTCACACAAATAATAAA
>NW_007734346.1:49536-51219 GCF_000696425.1 Galeopterus variegatus | reverse complement strand
TAACCACCAAGCCACAGCAAGAAGGGCCTCGTGTTCCCAAGTTGGGGAAGTGGGGGGCAAAAGCTTTTGCCACACCCCCCTGACATCTGCACCCTGCCCGGCAATGAGTAAGGCACTGCTGGAAGCCCCCCAATCTCCCTTCCTCCTTCCTACTTCTTCCATCACATTTCCTTCCCCTTTCCCTTCTCCCCCTCCCTCCCAACTGCTCTGCAACAACAGCATCATAGAATGTAAAAAAATAATATTAATAATTTTTTTTTAAAAACCTATTTTTTAGGCATTACTTATTGCCTGACATTTAATGCTTATAACATCTCTAAAGTAGTAGAACTAATTCTTTTTACAAGTAGAGGACAAAAATTATAGAAAACTCACAAAATGTAATTAAGATCACTCACACAAATAATAAATATTAGTTCTCAAATTTTATCCTCAGGATATGATGCTCTAAAACCTAGTCTTTTCCCATTACATTGGGCATCTTCACATAAAATTGGAGTAGATAAAATTCATAGAAAAACTTGTTTCTTAAAATCTAGCCTAGACAGATACTAAGTAAATTACAATTGGCTTATGATTGTCAATAATTAATTATGTGACCTTTAGTAATTAACATATTAGCTCCAGCTTCCAAATCTGAGAAATGGAGTCTGTATTAGCAGTTATACTCTGACTTAAATGTCCTGATTTATAAGCCATATGATCAGTGACAATAAATATTTACCTTAAATATTTTTGAGGAGTAAATTCAAACTTACGGTTGAAGAATAATTCTTCTACAAATGTTTCTATGCTGTTTATTCCTTGTCTCTTTCTTTCTCCGATTTCATTATTTTATGTGCTACCCACTTTTGACAGCTATGATGTTGCTATGTTGCCATCTTTTGACCTCCTGTCAGAGAACATTTCCCTCAAAACCCATTGTTACCTTAATATGGTGAGAACTTGACATTTTAATTTATCTAAATGTTGACTTCAGTGTGTATTGATAGAGGTCTTAAGTGTCTCCATTATGGCAATCAATCAAAAACAAAATGACGTACTGAGCAATCCACCATTCAATAAATCACATCCATCATGTGTTACTGGATATCTGCAACATCCTTCTGGAAGTTAAATACAGTTTTTTTACTTAAGGAATCCACCTGTTTGCTTCATAGTGCACACGGAACTTCAAAGACTTTAAAGGTAAATGTATTCTTCACAAAGAATTGTTGAAATAATTGTCTGTGCTAAGAAAAAAATATTTTTACTTACCTTATAGAGAACTAATTGTTAACTACATTAATATGTGACTATTCATTACTATTTTTTGAAATGAAGTAAATTTAGGTTTTATGACCCCACACTTTTCTTTAAAGCTATATATTGAAAGATTATATATTCACTATTTAAACATTAAACTTTTGACTATTATTTACTAAAATAAAATCAAGTAGTTCATTTTTTGTTTAATCTTTATTCATTTATAAATAATGTGTAAATCTAAAGACAGAGTAATTATATCTAAGTTTTGATTGACTAGCAGACATTAATTTTTGTGTATCCCTTGCCATTATTGTGAACATGTAAAGCTTTTGATATTACAAAATACTACTAATTCTGCTTCCATAACAGGGGATTTTTAAAAGAGGCAAATTAGTAGCAGTGCTTAGAGAAATGCATTTACAGATTTTTTTTTTT
>NW_007734346.1:43753-49197 GCF_000696425.1 Galeopterus variegatus | reverse complement strand
ATTGACTAGCAGACATTAATTTTTGTGTATCCCTTGCCATTATTGTGAACATGTAAAGCTTTTGATATTACAAAATACTACTAATTCTGCTTCCATAACAGGGGATTTTTAAAAGAGGCAAATTAGTAGCAGTGCTTAGAGAAATGCATTTACAGATTTTTTTTTTTGTAATATCAGACCCAAACAAGTGAAGGCATTACCATTCTAACATCCAGTATTAGATAGATGAATGCATGCTACTCTTCTGAAATCATTTTCATTTTCAAATGCTCTAAATATGCATATATATAATGCCCTGGAGTATTTTCCATATTTTCATATGTACTAATTTAAAAAACAGGAAATCAATATAGAAAATAGAATAAAATGGCATATGCAAATACCAATGAGGAGTTGATAAGAATTACGTTATTGTTAATACATATGCTTTTACTATGGCAAATGAACCTCATTCAGACAGATTCTTATTTACATTCCAGGCATTGTGGCATTAGCAGGAGATTTTTGTCTGACACATTGTGTGTGTGTGTGTGTGTGTGTGTGTTTAAAGAAATAGTCTTCTACCAATTCCTATTGCTACTTACTAGGTCAAACTTTCATCCATCAGAGTCAACAGGTATTTTTGAAGTGCTATCAGTCACTATGAAAGCACCTGAAATAAAGCAGTATAAACAAAACAAAACAAACAATAAAATCCTCTTTTTCTGGTAGCTTACTATCAAGAGAGGGCAGTGAGGAGACAGGAGACATGGAAGACAGTTGGTAAGCAGAAAAAGGGGAATTATTTATGGTATGTAAAAAGCATTACATGTCCCAACGAAAAAATAAAACAAAAAGTGGGATGGGCAGTATTGGGGAGAAGTGGGGAGACACCACTTTTCACTTTAAGTAAAAACCTGATGGCAGAGAAGATGCATTTTTTTTTTTTGTCTTTTTTCCGTGTCCGGCAGCGGATCGCAACCCTCAGTGTTGCGCCCGTACCGGACCGGGGACCGGCAACGGGATCGCAACCCTCGGTGTTGCTCCCGCACCTCGCTCAGCCAGTGAGCGGGAACCGGTCTGTATGTGGGATCCGAACCCTCGGGCAGGAGCGCTGCCGCGCTTCCCAAGCGGCGCACTATCCAGCGCGCCACCGGGCCGGCCCCGAGAAGATGCATTTTTTTTTTTGTCTTTTTTCCGTGTCCGGCAGCGGATCGCAACCCTCAGTGTTGCGCCCGTACCGGACCGGGGACCGGCAACGGGATCGCAACCCTCGGTGTTGCTCCCGCACCTCGCTCAGCCAGTGAGCGGGAACCGGTCTGTATGTGGGATCCGAACCCTCGGGCAGGAGCGCTGCCGCGCTTCCCAAGCAGCGCACTATCCAGTGCGCCACCGGGCCGGCCCCGAGAAGATGCATTTTATAGGACTCGCTAGGATAAATGAATAAATAGATAAATAAAAAATAAAAATAATAAATAAATTTCAGAGAAAATTAAGAACCAGTGCAAAAGCCCTGGAATGTTAAAGGAACAATAATAATTATATTACAACAAATTGACTAAAAGAGAGGGCGATTAAGTGACTAAGACCAAGTTATATAGGTCCATTTAGCCTTTACCCTGTATGAGGTGGCAAGCAGAGTGGAAAAGGCCTGACAAATTTTGAAATCGCATGTCTTGAGAATAGGCACCATGGGTGTAACTAGAAAGGTCAGTAAGAAGGCCATTTTGTAATATGATCAAGTTGCAAACAGTGGGAGAATCAAATCATAGTGATAGTAGTGAAGTTGGAGAGAATTTGTTGGGCTTGATACATTATTGAGGTAGAGGCAAGAGGATTTATGGGGGAAGGTCAAAAGTTCTGTTCTGATATACTTAGGTTGAGATGTTTGTTAGCTATGGAAATAGAGGTGTCAGAAAGGTATTTGGATGTTTTACCTGTTATTTTTTTAATTAATAGACTATTTTTTAGAGGAGTTTTAAGTTAACAAAAAGTTGAACACAAAGTAGAAAAAGTTTCATATAGTGTGTTTCATCCTGAACACAGTTTCCCTCTTTATTAACATCTTACATATGTCTGGTACATTTAATACATCTGATGAACCAACATTGATACCTATTATTAATACTATACAGTATGCGTTATTATTAAGTCCATAGTTTATATCAATGACTGCCCTGTGAGCTGTATAATACTATGGGTTTTGATAAATACATAATGTCATATATCTGCTCTTACAGTGTCATACAGAATAGTTTCATTGCCCTAAAAGTCCTCTCTGTTTCACCTAAAAATCCTCTGTTTCACCTATTCAACTGTCCCTCCCTCTCTCTTTTCAAAACTCCTGTAGTCACTTATCATTTTAATGTCTCTATAGTTTTTCTTTTTCCAATTACACAATTCATAGCCTTTTCAGTCTGGCTTCTTTCACTTAACAATATAAATTTTAGGTTCCTCCTGTTTTTTTTCTGGCTTGATAGCTCATTCCATTGTTTAGATGTAGCACAATTTATTTACTCACTCAACTACTGTACATTTGGTTGCTTCCAATTTTTGACAATTATGAATAAAACTTCTATATATATCTGTGTGAAGGTTTTTGTGTGAACATACATTTTCAACTCATTTGGGTAATGCCTAGAAGCATAACAGCTCATTTGTATGGTAAGACTATGTTTAGTTTTGTAAGAAACTTGCTGACTGCCTTGCAGACTGATTGCACTGTTCTATATTCCCATGAGATATTTATGGTAGTTCCTGTTGCTCCACACCCTTGTCAACATTTGATGCTGTCAATGCTTTGAATTTTAGCCATTACAAGAGGTATGTAGTGGTATCTCATTGTATTAATTTGCAGCTCTGTATCAATAAATAATGTTGAGCATCTATCTTTTCATATGCTTATTTTTCAACTATATATCTTTTTTGGTGGGGCATCTGATCAGATTTTTTCACATTTTTTAATTGAGTTGTTAATTTTCTCATTGTTGAGTTTTAAGAGTTGTCTGTGTATTTTAGATACCAATCCTTTCTCAAATATGTGTTTTGCAAATATTTTTTTTTCCTTTCTGTTTCTTGTCATTTGCATTCTCTTAATCATACCTTTCACAGAGCAGAAGTTTAAAAGATTGATGAAGTTAACTTTTTAATTTTTTTTCATGAATTATGCTTTGGGTACTGTATCTAAAAAATTATCACAAAACTCAGTGTAACTTGGATCTTCTTATATGTCATCTTCAAGAATACAAAAGCTTCACGTTTTATTTACACTTAGGTCTGTGATATATTTTTAGCTAATTTTTGGAAAAGATATAAAGTTTGTTTCTAGATTTTTTTTTTGCATGTGAACATCCAGTTGTTTCAGCATTATTTGTTAAAAAAAAATCTTTCTTTGACAAAGTACCAAAGATAATTGAATAGAGAAACATTCTTTGTACAATTCTTACTTCTAGATTTTTTTTTTGCATGTGAACATCCAGTTGTTTCAGCATTATTTGTTAAAAAAAAAATCTTTCTTTGACAAAGTACCAAAGATAATTGAATAGAGAAACATTCTTTGTACAATTCTTATACATGCTTAGCAATCATTTCAATTGAATATTTTTAAAATTAATTGGACTTAGTTGTAGAAAAAGCAACAAACATTATAAAATATTAAAATCAGCTGGCTCCAAATGCCTTGTCAGAATTTTTGTCTCCAGAATGCAATATTATTTCATAGCACCACGTACTTCTGAAAGTTTTTTGTTGCTGTTGTTCTTCTTAATTTATTTTAGTTTGCATTTTCATTGTGGTAAAATATGCATAACATAAAAGTTGCCATTTTGGCCTCTCCTTCAAGTATTTACCATTTTAACCTGTCCTTTCACACTATCTTGACTACTGTAGCTTTCTACTAAGTATTAAATTTGTGTAGTGTCAGTACTCTGACTTTTTACTCCCCTAATATTGTGTTGGCTCTTCTGGGTCTTTTGCTTTTCCAGATGAACCTTAGAGTCAACTTGTTATATGTACAAAATAACTTGCTGAGATTTTTACTGGGACTGCTTTGAACTAATCTGAAAATAACTTTGGCAAAAGTGTTAATTAAATCCAGCTGATTAATGATGCCGTTAAGTTTAACTATTTACTTAGTAATTATCTGCCTATTGAATATGTCAACTATTGATAGAGGTATGTTTAAGACTTCAACTTCAATAATAGTGAAATTGTCTATTTCTTCTTGCAATTCTATCAGGTTTTGTCTTACATATAATGACATCCTGCTTTTAGGTGCGCATGTATGAAGGACTTTTATGTCTTCTTTGAGAACAGACAATTTTATCTCTGCTTAATACCCTTCTTTATATTTGATATTTTTTCTTGTTCTACAGTCTTGTATGGCTAAAATTAATATAACTACTTCAGCTTCCTTTTGATTAATGTGAGCATGGCATATCTTTCACCATTCCTTTGTTTTTAATCTATCTGTGTCTTTATATTTAAAGTAGGTTTCTTATAGATCACATTTTTTAAAAATTTTAATCCACTCTACTAGTCTTCATCTTTCATTGGTGTATTTAGACTATTTGTATTTAATGTGATTATTGCTAAAGTTGCTTTAATATTCATCGCATTTGTAAGCATTTCTACTTTTTCTGTTCATTACTGTTTTTTTTTATTTTTTTCACTAATTTCTGCTTTTCCTGATTTAATCAAACATTTCCTATGATTTAATTTTCTCTCCTCTTAAAAAATAATATCAATTATTTTTAAAAAATTTTTTGGTGGTTGCCCTTCAGTTCACAAAATACATTTACAACTAATCTAAGTCCACTTTCGAATAAAAGTATACTGCTCCACAGTTGTCAGGTACCTAATAACAGAGTATTCCAATTCCTCCCTCTCATCCTTATAACATTGTCAATCATTTCATTTATCCATATGCTTAATTACTGAATATAACGTTACTAGTATTATTTGAACAAACTGTTATCTGTTATATAAACTGAAAATAAAAAGTTAAACATTTTATTTTACTTTAATATACTTTTGCTTTAACATTTTCATTTCTATATGTAGATCTGAAGTTTTAACCTATATATCTTTTCTTCTCTATGAAAAACTTGTAGCATTTTTTTAATGCAAGTCTACTGATAAAAAATGTCCTTAATTTTGTTTTTCTGAGAGTCTCTATGTGTCTTTCATTTTGAAAGACAATTCTCATCCTGTTCTATAGGTAAAATTTTTATTTCCTTGAGGCTTCTCTTGTTCTTTGATTTTTCTGCAGTTTGAAGATGGTATGCCTGGATATAGGTGTTTTGGAATTTATCCAGTTTGGCTTCTTGGATCTGTGGTTTAGTGCCTATCATTGATTTTGAAGAACTCTCTGCCATTATTATTACATCAAGTATTTTTTTTTCTTTCTCTCTGTTTACTCCTTTGACATCTCTGTAGTTTTTTAAATATTCTGTCTCACATTTTTT
>NW_007734346.1:41643-43063 GCF_000696425.1 Galeopterus variegatus | reverse complement strand
TTAAGAATGCCTTAGAAATTTTTGTTGAAAGCTGGACATGACACATTTGATTATTGAAACTAAGGTAAATAAGCTTATAATGAGCAGTTTTATGTTTATGTGGCTGGGAATTAAACTGTGTTTAATATTTCCTGGAACTGTGGGTGTCAGAGGCTAAAATTTCTTCTAGCATTCTTATTTTCATATCCTTATTTGCCTTTAAATTTTTAAAAGGCTTCTTAAAAGACCTGTTCTTTTGGTTGTAATACACCATTATTATACAGAGAACTGATTGATATGGTGGTAATGTGTGAGGAGAGAAAATATTCTATAATACTATGATTAGATCTCAGTCTTTTAGTAAGCCCATTCCCTGATCTGTGACCTTCACACATGCTTCTCAGCTAGAGGAGCTAAAATTGGGTATTTTCTTCCCCCACACTGAAAACAACATGGGGCTGAAGTTGGGTATTTCCCTTCTCCTAGGTCTCCTAGGCCCTGGTAAAACCAAGCTCTTTTAAATACACACATATACACACCCTTATAAATATATACACATATAAATATTTACATATATACATATATATAACCTCATCAAATAAAGTAATTTCCCTTAAGTGCAGGCCATTGTTAAGGAAAACTGACCGCTTGAGGCTTATTTCAAAATGATCACTTTTCCCCTCTCCACTCCTGCTGATCTTGAAAAATGCAAAGTTGTGATGGTTTCAAATCCTGTTTAAAGTGAATCCAGGAGGGAATGGAGAATTGTAATTAAAGACAGAAAATTATGTCCAGCCTTTTTAAACCCTTTTTGACAACAAAAGACGTCTCAGAAGAAATAATATAGCGCTACCAATTTGAATGCATGAAAAGATACAGGTTCATTTTTCTTGTGCTAATTTTGTGGGAGAAAAGAATGTATAAAATCACTTTATGTTCTCCAAGAATGTACCCTTAAACACAGATTTATGCTTACATGATTTATTAGAAAGTCATAGAGAAACTTGGGGAGGGTATAGAAGAGTGGGACCCAGAAGGTGAGGAGGCTAAACAAGAATGCACCATCTCAGGGAATGTCCCACAGAAGGTCACTCTAGTTCAGTCTTTCAGAGGAGTTGTGGGGATAGTTGTTGCACTGATTACAAGACAACAAATTTAAAAAATTGTTAGAATAAGTGTAATATAGTGAGTGAGCTACAACACAGTGAATGTTGGAGAATAGAAGGTTTAAAATTGAGATTACAGAGATGTTCCTGTCATTATGTCAGGGTCTAGAATATAACAGAACAAGTGATGATGCACATTATAGAGGTTTATAAGAACATTGAAGGCTGAGAGATCAGAATATTGGACGAAACATCTGTGTAAATATTGAAATAACAATAATCATAACAGATGTACAAATAGTATGAGAGAAAAATTAGTCACCATTTGATAGGGC
>NW_007734346.1:39283-40214 GCF_000696425.1 Galeopterus variegatus | reverse complement strand
TTCAAATAAATTACATACTGTGTTAAATATTACAATTAAAGACTCACTCAAAAAGCAATTCGTTGGTTAAATTGTATATATTTTGAGTATATAGCTATCACTTGACATTATAACTCACATATTACTGATTTCACACTCTCATTTGTAGTTTGTTAAAAACATAATGATAAATATCAAGCATTCCTTATTTTAGTAAAAACTGTCAAATTAGGATAGTAATAATTTTGAAAATGGTTTAATTTTTTGAAATATTGATTAATGCACAAATTACATAGAAGTCTCTTTGATATTTTTATACTAAATGAACAATTGTTTATCCTTTCTTTGTTTGGATGTATATATTCACTAATTGGGAGAACTGAAAGAATTCACCAAAGAGACAAAACTGGAATATTTTTAGTTAAGTGCATTTATAACAGTTTGCTGACCTTGGTCTGTAACTATCTGATAAAACAGACTAACTTGTAATCCTCAGTTTCTGCTTTGTTTCAGTTTATAATCCTTGTGCTATTTGTTATCTTACATCCAACACACCACATGAAATAAAAGAATATATAGCAGCAACTTTTACTTATTTTTTTTTAACATTAAGAAGTGTCACCAGAAAAGATCAATTACCCACTGGCAGGAATTAGGTAACCTATCAAAGCAAAGTAATATCATACTCACCTTGCCCTATTCATATCTTATTGCACTTTAATTTACTAAACATAAACAGTCCCTGTTACAGTTTAGTAGATGATTTATTGGATGCAAAATAATTGATAGGCTTTATCAACGATTTCTTACTACTTTAAATGCATATCAGGTGAATAGATTAGATTGATACATATACCAAAGTTGAAAATATTATAATATAAGGTATAACCAATTTTTTTTTTTGTCCTTTTTGAGACCGGCCGCACCACACTCAGCCAGTGAGCGCTGTGAG
>NW_007734346.1:36431-38485 GCF_000696425.1 Galeopterus variegatus | reverse complement strand
CAGGAGCGCTGCTGCGCTCCCAGCGCCGCACTCTCCCGAGTGCGCCACGGGCTTGGCCCAAGTATAACCAATTTTTAACTGTCCAAGAGAATTATTTGAAAATATTTGAAAGGACTAAAAACGTATATGTTTACAACTCAGCAAAAGACTATTATAGTGAAAGACAAATGGTAAGCTCAACTATTGATAAAATTTCCATTTTCTTAGGGTGAAAATCTACAATTTAATACATATTTTCAGTTTATAGTCAGTTTTAATTTTGAAAAATTCTTGGATTCCTTGATAGCTATTATTTTTTCTAACAAAATTCTAGGTTTTTATCATTTTCTGTTTATATCGGGGTAGAGTGCAGATAAATATTTTAAAATATTCCACAAACAAGTTGAACAAGGTATTAAGCAAGTTACCCAAATTTTGGAACTAAAAAAATCAAAAATATGTTCAAGGGACTATTAAATATGCTGTGGTTGCTGATCTAGGAATTCCTGAATTAATTTAGTAAGCTCATTGGGTCAAATTCTGAGTTTGATAGATACTCTGAGGAAGAGATAGAAAGATATTTAATTTACTTATGCTGTCACATAATTTAGACCCTACCTTTCCCCAGTCTTGCAATAAAAAGTAAATTATGCATTAGAGGTAGAAATGAAGTAGATTTTGAAAAATAGTACTAACTTAATTTTTACTTAACTTTTTTTTTCAAAGTTTATTTTAACATGATAAAATCCTCCCACTCATCAGTAATCAGAAGAAAATAAATTATAGTCAATGAGATAGCACTTTTATTTATTTGCCTTACATCTATCTAAGTAATCAATAGATATTTGTGGGGTAGTGGAAGTGTTCTAAGCCTGGATTGTGGTGACAATTGCTCAACTATATAAATTTATTAAAACTTGCCTAACTATTCTGTTTAAAAATTGGTAACATTTATGATATGCCTGTTATACTTCAACAGAACTGTAGGATTAAACAAGAGTATTATATCTCTCTTTACTTGCCTGACCTTTTAGAACAGTCAAGAGTTTTTGAAACTCCTGAGAGCTAGTTGTAGGAAACAGCATATTGGATAGTCTGGTCAAGCTAATAGTACCACTGGGGTACCAAACTGACTCTAATGTGTAGTGTTCATAAACAACCCCTCTGTGTTTTTTATAGTGGTACACAGAGAGGTTACACAGTGTTTCATACCAAAAGCTTTTAAAATTCCAATTTATATATCAATGACTCTAGCCAAAATATTCTGTTCATGCCATTTGCCTATTCTTTCCTTCTCTCTCTTTCCTTCTGCATGATGGTTTTCTTACTCTTGTTCCACTCTGATCGAGTATGAACTACACCAGTTGGTCATTGCTCTAATGCCCTGAGAGAAACTATCATCTCAACTATTCTTTTACTCAGTCCTAATAAAATTAAGCATAGTCAGGAATATAAAGAATCATTTTAACACCTATGCAAGATTCTTCACCAATTCCAAACTACAAATTTAATTACCATTTAATGTTCATGTTCAAGTGTTTTTTTTATTTCATTTGTCTCACTCTACCAAACTCTAGTGGATGATTGTTGTAATATTTCCTACCGTTTAAAACCACACACATATACAATATCCATCTGTCTATATATATAAGTTTTCCTCTCAATTGGATGTATTTTGTTAATCTAATGTGGAAATCCACCATGCCGCTATCTGTTCTCTCCAGTTAATTAAATAAACACTACACTGAAACAGATGTCCTGATGATTATGAGTCTACAAATATACAAGAATTAGATAACTTGCAGTCCAAAGTAACTAGCACTTATGTATATTGAAGTTTTTAATTGCAGTACTAAGAAGACATTTGCAAGTAAATACACATATAACCTATGAATGTTGGACATTGTGGGTAACTGTAGGTATCATATCATATAAGAAAGGAAAAGTCACTAGTCATATTTGAGCATAACTGATTGTTGCCATACAAAAATGTATAACAGATCTTCAGACTAGTTAAGAGGAGATGGAAACTTTGATGCTTCAATATGAAATTTATTAGTTTTAAATATTGGCTT
>NW_007734346.1:34419-35096 GCF_000696425.1 Galeopterus variegatus | reverse complement strand
TAGAACTTTTATATTTCTTTGTGTATCTTTGAAAAAATGGATAACTTTGTTGACCATATTCGTAGCTCATTTCCAGCATGATGATTGTTTAGAATCACTATGCTCAGAATCATGTAGAAACTTTATATACAACAAATGGAACTTCAGTGCCTTAGTCAAATAGGGATTATTTTCATCATACATGAAGTCCATTGTAGGTTTTGGAATCTATACCATGACGCCATTACCATCTGAGTCTGCCTGCCTTTTTTCTTTTTTTCCTTCCTTCCTTCTTTCCTTCTTTCCGTCCTTCGTCTCTGTCTCTGTCTCTCCTTTCTCAGCATAGGTCTTCGTCCTCAGTTGCCACAGGGTCTAAAGGTATCTGACATATCTCTAAGTTATTATTTGTGATTTAGTTCAGAAGACTAAATAGGCAAGGAATAAAGAAGTGAATATTCTGTCAGGAGAGCCAGATACCTATAAACACCCTATTGGGTGTTTACTTCTCACCGGCAGACATAGCCCACCCTATCTCCGGAAATCTAGAAAACACAGTATTTTGGTTTTTTTAAAAAATTTAAATACACACCCCCAAATGAAGACATCATCAGATTTCTTTTAGTAAGAAAAAAGAGCGGAATAAATATTGGATGGCAACACTTTGTCTACTCATGTTCCAAATCAGAGATTATAACCCC
>NW_007734346.1:31445-33892 GCF_000696425.1 Galeopterus variegatus | reverse complement strand
TTTGCTCCAACTCCTACCTCAACAATTTTATAAGAGCTTACTGCTGGACTATGACTATATTTAGTGACATTTTTAATGAGAACATGGCTAAGGAACCCATTTAACTTTCAGACTATGGATATAGAACTCCTCTGGGAAGGATTATAATCATTCTTCTAGGAATTATCTCCCAGCATAGGGAAATACCTGCTTAGATATTCCTGCCATATAAAACACCTGAAGCTTCTTTAAATATAAATTATAATCACCGACAATTTATTTATAATTATAAATTTCATGGTCAAATCAAGAATGTTTTGCTTTGGATATTTGTGGACATATTTTTACTAAAATTCCTAATAGTTTTCCCTGTGGCCTATCATGATGAATTTTTTAGCAGATTTCTCTATGATTTTTGTAATTACTATAATTTTCCCTGCACTTTCTTTATGAAAGTCCTAAAAGGAATACAAGTAAAAGTCTACTCATGTTTTGTTAGTCAATCCTAACAAAATAAATATATGATTTTATTCTGCATTTTTAAATCTATGCTTGTTTGTATCTTTACCATGTATTTTCAATTCTCATTTATTTCTTTGATCCACATTCCTCACCAATATTATTCATATCTATTTTGATTGTTTTATTTGATTAAATTGCACTTATTTCTGCACACTATTTTACCACCTTTCTGGAAAAAGGCAGAAATAAGTACATATGCAGATATGAATATATATAAATTTGTGTTCTTAAATAAAATATGCAGTTCTGCCTACTTATTGCATTTTATCCTAATTGGAATACATGTTTTATAAAGACAGTCCAGCATATGATAATATAGTAAAATGTAAGCATAATATATTTTTAAAGATTTTAATAATCTCAAATGATTTAAATTCTTTACCAAATAATTTCTTATTTTGTAAGTAGAAAATATATTTTTTAATTTTTGGTAATGTTTCATATACTAATACTCAGAAATGAATTATTGAGTAAAAATCTGATGACACAATGATTATTTTATGAAGTTGATGTAACATCTGAAACCTGATGACTCAACTATTTATGAGGCAAATAATAACACTAGGCATTTTTCATAAGTTGCCATGCTAAAATGAGATTTTGTTATTTCAAGTACCAAATACAATGAAGTTAGGTAAAGTTATCATTTTCTGATATTAATTCATTTTTCAGTGAACACTGAATAATTTTTATTTTGTAAAATATTATTATAAGTTCACACAACATTTTACTGGCCATGTAACTCAGACCATATTTAAGGCTAACCAGAGACAAAATTAGTCTCCCTATGTGTATGAACCATGTACTGTCAGACTTTGCACTTTTATTATCAACATCATGCAATATTCATGCTCCTGTAATACTGTAGTTAGGCCATTTGCTTTTGAAGATATTTCTAATGGTTTATGTTAATATCAAATTGCACATTAAAATCCCTAGCCCATGATGCAAACCCATAATTTTCCTGATTATGTTCTTAAATTAATGCTGAAACTGCACAAAAGTTGTTAAAGTTTTAAACAAAGATGCAACACATAGCAGTGAGGAAAAGGAAAAGAGAAGAAATATAATCAAGAAAAGCTGTTTAATGTGATGGGATGCATTTCTTTGTTGGCGTACATTTGGAAGCTAGCCATGGAGGCAAAGCAAGTGTGTTTGGTTGTTATTTGGGAGTTCTATAAAATGATTGAAAGAAGGAAATGCACCTTGGACCTGTCTATGGAAGAAATAAATGAAAGAATATCTCTGTCAAGTTCTCTCTCTTTTCCTATTTTCTATTTCTGACTCTTTTTTCAGTTAGTGGCTCATTAACTCCATCATATGAACTGGTTGTACCTGGTCCTTGGCAGCTACTCCGTGTACCAGATGTCATTCATCTTAGTTTTGATTCCCAGCAAAGCACACCTCAAGACAAGGGTTCAATTGCAAGTGGTTTATTTTGAAGGTTTGAGAACCAGTAGGGAAGTATAAAGTCAGATAGAGAAAGGAAATCAGCTGATGAGGGGTATCAAGTCAACCACTACTAAGCATAAGTTGATTCTTTTTCCTGGGGGAAAATTCTAGAAAACAGGGTAAAACTCAGATCACAGCTCATAGTTTTCCCAACCAAGGTGGAGTATTTATTCCCATCACTCTTTTGATGAATTTTGCTTTGGAGGGAGGGGAATAGTAATTCTCCGGAACTTCTGGCCTCCCACATAGGCAAAGCAAATCTATGTATCTGCTACAGCGCACTTCCTGGTGTATTGTTTATGTGAGTTTTAGAGCAGAGCAGTGACCTGGGGTGGGTGAAGCATTAATCATCAAAGAGAAAGACAGCAGCAGTTAGAGAAAAGGGGGAGCATAAGGCTCTTGTCCATTTTATCGCATGTGCTGATTAGAGTTTTCCTTGCTCTTCACTTATAATTAGGTTGTAAACTAACATTTGCTCTTCTTTTTTTTTTTTT